>NC_134831.1:109777608-109892790 GCF_004210375.1 Tachypleus tridentatus
GGCCAATGCTGCCAACTGTAAAGTTTTGTAGAGGAAGAATAAAGGTCTGGGGCTGTTTTCATAGTTTGGGCTCTTTAGTTCCAGTGAAGGAAATCTTAATGCTGCAGTATATAATGACATTCCTACCATGATTTGTTTACTAATCTTTCAATCCCTTCATACTAACTGTCGAGCCATAACAGAAAGTTGTCAGACGAATACGTACAATATGGATTCACGTGTATAACGGAACATGATGGGAGTCAGCATCCTCAATGCATGATTTGCAATGCCAAGTTGAGCAATTCTAGTCTAGCACTGGCAAAACTAATAGAACACGCCCTAAAGCTGCATGGAGATGAGAAATACAAGAACACAACACTTGCTGAATTCAAGGTAAAGAGAGTCAGGTTCGATGAAAAGGCTACTTTGCCTGTTCTCGGCATTGTACCCATCGACAAACCAATCCTTACATCATTGTATGAAGTTGTATACTTGGTCACGAAGCAGTGCAAACCACACACCATTGGTGAAGCACTCGAAAAACCAGCTGCGTTGAAGATGGCAAATATCATGCTGGGAAAAGCTGCTGAAGTTATCCCAAATTCCCCTTTCAAATGACACCATCAGCAGTAGAATAGATGACATGACCGATGACATCTTGGCTCATGTACATTCTTATGCAAATTAATTGAAACCAGACGGAAAATTACGATTTTTTCAATTTTTTGCGTTTTATTTCTGAGAATTCAGAGATTACTCACAAATTAATACATGATATGACCGCCTTTATTTTTCAGAAGATCATTAATCCACTTTGGCATCGAGTCCACGAGTTGACTATAATCTTTACTAATGTTTGGCTCGTGGTACCACACCTCAGTTATGGCCTCAATTAGCTTATCTTTCGTAGTACAGTCTTTTCCCCAAAGTCTTTCTTTACAAATTGCTCAAAGATTTTTAATAGGATTTAAATCTGGAGAGTTTCCAGGTCATCCCAGCACCTTTATTCGCGTTGTAGTCATAAAATTCTTCACAAGTTTCGATGTGTGGCACGGAGCCAGATCTTGCTGAAAAATGCCAGATCCATCTGGAAATCTTTTTCAATTCTGAAACGACTCTTCTCTGCAAAACTTCAATGAACTGTGGATCGTTGCATCATACCTTCTACGATATGTAAGTCTCTGACGCCATAGTAGCTGAAAAAGCCTCAAAACTTCTTCAAGGGATTTTTTTATTAACTGATTGATGTGAGATTCTCGAAGTTTCTCACCTGACGATCTGCGAACACGCAGACTTATTTGACCCTGTATGGAGAAATGAGTCTCGTCACTAAATAACACCTTCCTCCATTGTTCTTGCATCCAGTTTTTGTATTTCAGACCTCAATGATACCGTTTTTTCTTCATTGAGTTGGTAAGAAGTTGTTTTTTGACTGGTCTCCTTGCCTTACTAACGCAATTTCGAATGACATAATATTCCTCAAAATTTCGTCATTTATCCGCAAAATAGATCAATCGTACTGGAAAACAGTAATGACGCCGTCTGTGTGGAAAAATGACTATTAAAGAAAATCAGCGGGTCCAGCGAGCCTACACCGGCCGCCATACTGAAAATATTGTAAAATGATTATTTGTTTCAATTAATTTGCACAAGGGTGTAGTTGCAGATCTGATTTCAAGCCCAGCAAAATTCAGCCTTCAACTCGATAAGACCACCGACGTTTCCAATGCAAGCCGGCTTGTTGTATTCATGTGCAATGTGAAGAACAACGAGATAAAAGAAGAGTTTTTTAATTTTGTAAGCCTCTTACAACAAAAACTAAGGCAGCCAACGTGAAGAAACTTGTGGATGACTTCCTCAGAGACAACGATATATATGTAAAAACGAACCGTTTTTACATATACATTTCTCTACAGGTGGGTTTTCTTGACATCAGAGACAACGTTCTTTCGTGGGATATGGTTTCTGCAGTTTTTTCGGATGGAGCTCCAGTTATGCTGGGGCGAAACTCTGGTTTTGGTGCGCTGGTGAAAGCCGATGCACCACACATCATCGTAACACACTGTGTTCTGCACAGGCATGCGTTGGCAACAAAAATCTTGCCTTCAAAACTGGCAGAAGTATTAAAAATTGTAGTGGAATGTGTGAACTTTGTGCGAAATAGTGCCCTGAAGCACCGCATCTTCAAAGAGCTGTGTAATGAAATGGGCTCTGAATTCGAGGTACTTGTGTACCATTCTAATGTTCGGTGGTTATCCCGGGGAAAGGTGCTGAATCGTGTTTTTGCCATGCAACTGGAATTAGCCCTGTTTTTGCACGAGCTCCAACATTGTCATGCAGATTGCTTCAAAAGATCTGAGTTCATTTTCATTTTGACGTACATGGCTGATATCTTCAATGTCCTCAATCAACAGATGCAGGGCGGTGGAGTCAACATCATCGAAGTGGAAGAAAACCTGAAGGCTTTTCAAAAAAAGCTACCGTTATGGAAACGACAAACAGAGAATGATAACTTCGCAAACATTCCCCTGCTGGACGACTGTGTAAGTAAGATCGAAGATGTGTCTGAAATCGGAGACATTCCTGTACCCGGGGAACTGAAGAAAGCAATTGCCATGCACTTAGATGAGCTCGCAAAGTTTTCGACGGATACTTCCCCACCAGAGAGTCATATCCAGCATGGGTGAGAGAGCCGTTCACGTTTAGTGTTGCGACAGCAGATGTCAATGATGAATACCTCGACGAAATCGTTGAACTTTAGCAGAGCCAGGTTCAACAGCAACTTTTCAGAACAACAACGCTTTCAACGTTTTGGTGAAGAAAAGGAACAGACTTTGTTGCGAAAATGATATGAGAGTGATACTTGTCAAGGTGAAACCGCGCATTTCTGAACTTGTGTCTGAAAGGCAACAGCAAAAGTCACATTGATTTGCAGTAACCATTCATCGAGTTATTGTTTTTGTTTTTGTGTGAAATTCATGTTTTGTTGGTTTTGTTCTTTGAACACAGTGATATTGTGTGCAACTCCTGCATGGTTCATTTTGTGCACTAATAAAATATCTACTTATTTTTTGAATTAAAAAAAAATATTTTATTTTTCCAATTACGAAGGGTTCAGTGAATGCAAGTACGAAACTTCAGGGGTTCAGTACCTCCAAAAAGTTAAGAACCACTGGTCTGGTTCAGTACCTCCAACAAGGTTAAGAACCGCCGGTTTAGACAAAATGTATTTGTTTGTAATATCTTACTCTGACAGTATTGGCTTAAATAAAGGAGCTCTATTTGTTCACATATATGGAAATAAAGATTTATTTTTAAAATGTGTGTGCAACTTTGAAAGAGAATTACAATGTTTAAAATACGGAGTAAGGCTTACAAACAAGTAATATTTTCATGCATTTTACCTTTCGTTTCTCTTTGCAAAGTTAGGTCAAAGATAAAGTTAATTGTCATCTGGTATTTACGTAATTTTTCACGTTGATCTCAAACATTATTATAAATAAGCAGTTGAGAAGCTTGCTAAAAAATGTGTATCAAATTTAACAAGATGCAGAGATTAATTTTGGAAATTTATAAAACTATAAAAATGATTTTATAGAATGAAGCGATTTGCTTAAAATTACGTAACTTCAAATGTAAATAAGGGATGAATGACTGGTATTTTGTATATAAATATAACAAAATAAAGAATATGTCAGGCCTAGTAAGAATCATTCAGTTTAGAATATATTACTAGCGAACTACATCTTAAATTTAGAAATAAGTAACATACTGACAGAAAATTGTTCAAACCTCACCACAACATGAATCGTGTTGTAAACTATATTTTTGGTGTTATGGTTTAAGTGCTTACTAGAGAGATCTGCTAATTATAATTATAATGATGTAAAGATATTGAGACAAAAGACCATACTAATTATAAATACGACAATCAGGGTTAATTGAACTCAAGTTTGTGAGTATTCGGTGAGTTTATGAGGTCAATGTCAGGAGTGGTTCAGGGTTAGCAGGTGGACCGTGACCGTGTGTAAATGATTTTATTTATGACTTGAGCGTGTTTAATCAAAAATTATTTTAAACCTTATTATTGTAATAGATCTACAGTAATTAAAGTAACGTTTGTTAAAAAAATTGTGCTAGAAGCCAAATTCACAAGTTTAGAAAAAATAAATTACTTTGTTATTCTTACTAAATAATTCAATAAAACAACGTTATAACAACAGTTTGTTGGAAGTGTGTTCAACCTCTGCATCAATTCATATAATTTACTAAAAATTAAACAAAGATACTTCCACATCCTATCTCATGATAATTAAACAACTATACTTTCACACATCTTATTGAAAGGACTTGCAATCCTTACTTTTCAACATATTGAATGGTGC
Organism: Tachypleus tridentatus; assembly: GCF_004210375.1. Lineage (NCBI taxonomy): Eukaryota > Metazoa > Arthropoda > Merostomata > Xiphosura > Limulidae > Tachypleus > Tachypleus tridentatus. The sequence continues at coordinate 109,781,976 of NC_134831.1, forward strand.
TGTCCAACAAACAAAATGTATGAATCACATTTTATGATTATTACTTAATTGTAAGCAAGTAAGACCGACTGAACCAAAAAACCTTTTGACCTTCCTGCTCTGTGATATCCACAGCATATTGACCTCAAGCTTCTGGATTACTGGTGTTAGTAGATGTAACACCCAGTTGTAGTAGTTCCTTTCTGTGAGGAATGTTCTAGCTGAGTGGTGAAACCACCTATGAGTACTTGTTAGTGTCCCTTTGTGTACTTGAACATGGCAGGAGATCACCACAGATTGTCAGATGCATATGCTGATAGCGATAAGACGTAATGCCCAAGTGTGTTTAATTAGGCTGCCTTGTACCAGACTCTAAATAAGATATTAGAGGCAATTAATTTTCTGGTGTTTACAGCCTGCCCCTTTTCTGTCCTACTGCAATGGTGCTCCGTTTTGTATAAGACCTAGACAGTATTGAAAGGAAGGTGGCTGAGACCCAGGATAACTGTGAGCTATTATTATCACAACGACAATAATGGGCAGTAGAGTTGAACAGTGGTCAGACATAAGACCCATATGGCCAATATCACTGCTGCATAATGGCTAAAAAATTTAATTTGATAACAAATTAAATGTACTGGCCCTCTGGGCAATTATCAATCTGTTTCTGTCCAAAGCTGTCTTAACACTCTAGTCCATTCCAGCTTCCATATCCCCTAAATCATGCTCAAAATAATTAAAAAATAAATAAATAAAAAATGCAAAGCCAACTTTTATCAATAATATTCTTATTGAGCTTTTTTTCTAACTCAAATTTACTGCCTCTGCAACATCAGAAGGCAACCCATTTTAAAGGTCAACCATCCTGTAGGAAAAATGAATCTGTCTTAACTGAAGATGATTTCTACCTTGCCAAAATTTATATTTGTGTCCTCTAGTCTTGTTATCTTTACAGTTAAATATGCAAAAAGATGATGCATCAACACTATCAATTTCATTTACAATCTTAAAAATCTCAATCAGATCCCCACCCATAACATAAACACCTCAATCAGATCCCCACCCCTAACTTAAACATCACAATCAGATCCCTATCTTAAACACCTCAATCAGATCCCTATTTTAAACACCTCAATCAGATCCCCACCTCTAACTTAAACATCTCAATCACATCCCCACCCTTAACTTAAACATGTCAATCAGATCCCCACCTCTAACTTAAACATGTCAATCAGATCCCCACCTCTCATGTACACATCTCAATCAAATCCTCATCCCTAACTTAAACACCTCAATCAGATCCTCACCTCTCATGTACACATCTCAATCAAATCCCCATCCCTAACTTAAACATCTCAATCAGATCCCCATCTCTCATGTACACATCTCAATCAAATCCCCATCCCTAACTTAAACATCTCAATCAAATTCCCACCTCTCATATAAACATCTGAATCAAATCCCCATCCCTAACTTAAACATTTCAATCAGATCCCCCTAACTCCTCTTTTTGAAAAGAAGATAATTTGTTGGATTTCAGCCTCTTCTCACATGACAACCTCTACCTCCCAGTCACCATCCTAGTGACCCTTCTCTGAACCCTTTCAAACAATTCATTATCATTCCTAAGATAAGGAGCCCAAGACTGAACACCATATTCCAAATATGGTCTAACCAGCAACCTGTACAATAAAATTATAAAGTTTTTAGAACCTGTAGATTCAATCTATATTCCCGTTTTTCCTACCACTAGTAATAACACATTTATTTTATGGCTTTAGAGACTGATCGACTGTTACATGAAGATCATTTTCCTTCATAACGCTATTAGGTTTATAGGATTATTCTCATTTAAATTATAATTAAAATTATGATAACCCACATGCATTACCTTACATTTATTATAATTAAAATCCATCTACTATTTAGTTGCCCAACTCATTAATGATTTAAATCCTTTTGTAAATTAGCAGAAGCATCTTCACAGATAACAACTACCAAGACATTAATGTAATGTGCAAATTTAAGTAAGTTATTGACTATTCCTTCTTCAGTGTCATTGATGTAAATAAAACAGAACAAAGATTCTAGCTCTGATCCATGCGGTACCCAATAAGTAGCATTAATCCAGTTTGACTAAAATCCATTTGTAACAACCCATTACTTTCATTGATCCAGCCACTCTTTTATTGAATTTGTTAACTTTCCCCCACACTTAGAGAAACAGTGCTTTTGCAAGTCTTTTATGTGGCACTTTGTGAAATGCTTAATGAAATTCCACATTCATCAAATCGTTACTTTCATCCACATAACCGGTAACATTTTCAAAGTTAAAAGATTCGTGAGACAAGATTTTTACCCCTCAGTGAAACCATGTCGACTATACAACAAAATTTTAAACTTTGTTAAATAACTTTTCAAAGCATCTTCAAGCAAATTTTCTAAGACTTTTCCCATCACTGATGTAAGACTAAGGGGTCGATAGTTGTTGAAACAATTTTTATCTCATCCATTGGAAAATAAAGTTTCATTAGTCAACATTCAGTCTTCTGGTACCTGTCCACTATTCAAGGACTGACAAAAGTAGTAATAAGTGGTTGATTCACTTTAATCTCCTTTAAAATCCTCGAGGAAATATTGTCTGACCCAGGAGTCTTATTCCTCTTTTAAAAATCTTATCAATTTCTTTTTAACAAGCTCGAATTAATGTAATGATCTTGTTTGATTTCGTGTCCATTTATCAAATGTTCAACACGTGGATTACTGCTTAAAGCTTAAATATTCGTTAGTAAACACCCCAAGAGAAAGCAAAATTTAATAACCGTTGGACGGTGCTGACGCAGTGTGATTTCTGCCTAGTGTTCAAAATGTGAAAGTGAAGAAATTCAACCAAGCTCAGGTAAACGACAGGAGTTACTATGACTTTCTTAAAAATCTGTTAACCTCGTAGAACATCGCACAATACTCTCCTCTGGAGGTGGTTCTGCTGGATACAGGACAGCCTGTAACTAAACCTCCTCACGTGAAGGAGAACATTAAAAACCCACGTGGTGAATTCGCCGCCTACTATGTGTCTAAAGGCAGGGGAAGTAAACCCCAGACGAGGGACGGTAACCCTTCAAACCGTTATGAGGACTTACCGAACTCATCAGCTATTTGGGTACCCAGTAGAGGGTTGCAGCCCTACCCTGTGTTAGCATTTTACAGGGACCTGGCCGACCCTGTATCAGAGCAGATCATTTTCAAAATATGGATAGCCGTTTAATAGATAAAGCTATGGTTTGAGGTCCGTGGGGTGCCAGGGCGGTGGCCAAACCCGAGCTACTTGGCACTAACCGGGGATGGTAGCTTCCCGGTGACGAGGGAAGTGATAGCCTAACATCAGGAATAGAGGCGTTATAAATACCTATTCCGACACCAGTTCAAGTACACTAAGTGAAACTGGTGCAACTGATCATGCTACCACAGAAGGTAGTAGCCGAACCACTCAGGTGGACGGCATAAGTTATATTACCTCGCCTTGCGAGAAGAGTGTCGACCACACTAGATGGTACCTATCCAATTAGTGACAGGCGCCGAACCACTCAGGTAGAGGCTCAAGTTACATAATCTCTCCTAGCGAGAAAAATGACAGCCATAATACTACAGTGGACGGCAATTATGAATCAAAAGAAGGAACAGGTATCAGTATAGAACGGGTTGACACAACAGTGTTTGCAGACCTACCCGTGAGAAAAATGGCATGTGACCTGTTTTCACACGAGTTTACGGCTTTTTCTAAGTTTGCAAACAAACACAAGTCGTTGGCACAAGCACGATGTAAATTCTGTGGAAAAGATGATAGCAACCATCACGCTGTCGCTTGTCATGTTCCGAAATGTTCCTATCGACGAACATTTACGTTCGCAGCAGATTCTAACAGCTTCGGCTGCGAGATCTGCGAAACGAAATTTAAGACTAGGTCGGGTTTATCTCAGCATAAGAGACATCGGCACCCTACCATTAGAAATGTCGAACGAATACTATCTCAAGGAGTCAGAGTGCCATCGGAGCGCCCCTGCCGAGTAGTATGGTCCAAGGAAGAAATACGAACCATTCGGAATGTGAAAATAGTATACTTGGGCCGTAAGAACATCAATTTTCTCTGTGCAGGACATCTACCTGGAAAGGATCCTAAGCAAGTCTTATTCGAGACCTTATTGAGGTCGCAGTACAACCATCTGTCCAGGTGGATTCAAATAACACCATGAGTCGCGGAGATCCTGTTGATATCGTACAGTTTGTGGAAGGAATTCTTCTCCCTGAACAATTCTGTTCGTACCTCAATCAGTTGAGAGATCAGAAGGGACTCGATGAAGCAACATGGCAGAAGGTTGAAACCGTGACTAAACAATGGGTTGACGAGCTTTCTCATTGAGAAGGTCTTGGAACAATGAAAGAACTTCGAAGTAGCCGATTAAACACCCAAAACCTGCCAGAAAACCGTTTAAGAGACCTCTACACTGAGTGGAACGTATTATAAAGTTCCAGAAAATGGAGATACTAGATGTCCTGTATGCTGTCCGATGTAGCCTCAGTAAAGATGAGGTAAAAGACCACTATGATCAGGTTTATGATGTTGCTAATGATGACGTCAGTTTTGACAAATGCCCACTATCACCCAGGGCAAACAACACCAATATTCTGGAACCGATAACACTAAATGAAGTGAGGGCGACACTTCAAGAAATGGGCTGCAGGTCCCGATAACATCACTCTTCCGTTCCTACTTAAACGTCTCAAGTATGGATGTTTCTGTGACGAATGTATTCAATCTCTGGCAATTTTCAGGTCGTATTTCTGAATATATTAAAGTTAATAGGTTGGTGCTCATTCCGAAATAAAAGAGTAATCTGCACGATCTCAGAAACTGGAGGTCTATCACAAATTCGTCCATTGTGCTTCGGCTGTATTCCAGGATTATGACACATCTCCTCGAGCAGACAGTGCAGATAAATCCCAGACATCGCGGATTTATTCCTCAGGCTGGATGTAGAGATAATATCTTCCTGCTTCAGTCTATCATAAGGAAGGCCAAACGACATTGGACTCTAGCTGTGGCTCTCTTAGACATGTGTAAAGCTTTTGATACAGTTGGCAACAAACACCTATTAGGCAGTCTTACCAGTTTTAAGGTTCATCCTCGTTACGATTGTGAAGAATATAACTGATGGAAGTACCACAACCTTTCGAGTAGGTATTCAGAACACCAACCCAATCACCCTACTCAAAGGTGTCAAACAAGGGGACCCAATGTCTTCTGTACCGTTTAACATCGCCTTGAACCCTCTTCTGTGGAAGCTAAAAGAGCGAGGTCGAGGAATACTGCTGGGTGAGAAACTGGAACCAGTCTCAGCCCTAGCATATGCCGATGATATGGCAATACTGGCTAAATACCATGCCAGCCTCCAGGTGATGTTAAATATAGTGAATGAATACTGTTCGGGCAACAGTCTCAGCCCGAACATCTCTAAGAGTGTCAGAATGCTGATTATGGGGTCTAATAAGATCATCACCATTAATGACTGCCTTCCATGGTCAGCCAATGATGAAACACTCCCAATAATTGGACCTGAACAGTCATACCGATATTTTGGAGCAAATGTTTGTCCATGGACAGGGGTTTGCAGTGAACCTGTGAAACCAGCCCTTGAGAGGTAAATAAACAATATCTCCAACAATCCCCTCAAATAACATCAGAGGGTCGAAATGTTATGTAAATTTGCCCTGCCTAAGTTTTTATACCAACTTCAAACGGGCAAAATAAATTCGAAAATGCTAAAAGAACTAGAAAGTTTAATAATAAAAGCTGTGAAAAATTGATGTCACCTACGGCCTACACGGCCGATTGTTTGCTTTACTCGCGTCACCGTAATGGGGGTGTAGCAATTATGAAGCTGGAGTCTCTTATTCCAACCTTGAATATCAAGACGTATCTAAGACTCATTTGCTTATCCAGTAACATTTCACTTAGCAGAAGAAGATGGTTTGTGGGAGCCATCGAGGGTATTGCCATGAAAACCAGACTTCTGATCCCTAAGCTTGAACAGAGATCTGAAACATATCATTCTAATTGGAGAGATATGGGAAGAAAAAACTGGGAAAGACTAGCCTTGCAAGGGCATGGTGTAGAGCTTTTCAAAGGCTCAAGATCTGCCAACCACTGGTTATCTAAACCAGTTGGCATGAAAGCCCACCAATGGGGGAAGTGTCTGGCTCTAAGGGCAAGTGTATAGCCTACAAAGGAGGCCCTCAGCAGAGGTAACCTCATTAAGAACAAGGAATTTGCCAAATGTCGGGGCTGTACAGTAACGAAAGAGACCATATGCCATCTCAGCGGTCGATGTTCTAAACTGAAGTCGATGAGAATACGTCGTCACAATAAAATCCGTGACCATTTGGTAAAAGAGGCCTCTTATAAAGGATGAAAGGTTCTTCAAGAATCTACTTTTGAGACAGAAAACGGAGAACGTCGGTGACCTGATCTTATCTTTCACCGTGATAATAAAGCTGTTGTCGTTGACGTGACGGTTTGCTTCGAACTTATGTGTGACTCGTTAAAATAAGCAAACGAGTCAAAGGTGTCAAAGTATGAAAATCTAGCACCTCAAATAAAGATCTAAAAGGTGCATTTTTCGTTGCATTTCACGGTCTCCCAATAGGTATCTGTGATGCCTGGCTGTCTGAAAACACAGAGGTACAAGCAGTCTTAGACATCACGTCCAAATATTTCGAGGAATTTTTATGTAGGCGAACAATCTTCTACACGCTGGACATCATATGGTAAGCGAATAATGAAGAACATCTCACTTGGTAGGAATTGTCGACTCCATCAGAGTCTCCCCGTATCACGTCCCCATTCATGTTAAACAACATCCAGTATCTGTCAACCCTAACGTCAAACTGGGTAATTTGAAATAGCGATAGCCAAATGTCTCGTTATCTAATTAATGAATAGGTGAGCGAGATTCCCACTGTCCTTATCTACTATCTAGCGAAACTACAGCCAAGGAAACGGGCTTGGAGAAATAAGCCAAATACTCGCTAACCCCAAATACTAGCCTTTATTTATAATGTTTTAATTTCAACTTTGCAAAAAAAAAAGGGTTGCGATGAATGACAATGAAAAAAAAGGAAGAGAAAATTTAACGAATGTGAAAATGTTGATTATTTTGTTTGTTTGTTTTAGAGCAATGTCACACTCGGCTTTATCTTTTGTGGCTACAATGAAGAACTGAGCCCCGGATTTTATTGTTGGAAGACCTTACAGTTGACACTGTCCTAAAGGGGGACAATTGTGATTGCATAATTATGAGTTCTCGTCATCACGGAAGCTTGGATTTCGTTATTAGGTTTTATATAAAATATATTATTTAATATATTTGACGGCTCCCTCTATAATATATAAGTAATATCTTGAAAATCAGTATGGCGGAGGGTGGAACTGGCAGTGTTTTATGTCGGTAAGTAATATAGGTTTTTCTCTTTACATGTAATTTAACTCAGAATTTTAGCAAATGAATCTGGTAATGTGGAGAATTATATAAACACACTTAAGCATATTTAATGTAATAGTAAATTATTTTATAAGTGGCTCATTGTTAACTACAACTTAACATTATGTTACGAATTGTAACTAGTAACACCTAACGTTGCTATTTTATTTATCGTTAAAACCAGGTTATGTACCGAACAGTTGGGTGCATGCACATGTTGCTGTGTTTCATTTGTAATTAAGAGTGACTGGAATATGTTTGGGTCCAGTGTTACTTCTAAAGCTAACAGTAATGACAGCATGGCTAATTATTGTTGTACTGTATATATAGTTACTTATGATAAAAGTAAAGAATAATTGTTTTATTCAAATGCAACAGTAACATTCATTCAGGTATTAGGTTTAAATTAAATATTTGCTTTAAGGTTTAGTTGTGTAGTAGGGATATAAATTCAGTATACACAGTTTGTGTGTTACTGTTAGTAATAGTCTATAGGACTAACCTGCAACATAAAAAATTTTCCAGTGTGCATAGTGAATCACAGAAAAAAAATTACATTAATTGTTGGAATAACGTAGGAATTCCACTGTAACACCTATTCTATGATGACAGTTATTTCAATTACTGCTGTATTTGATAGTGGTGTTAAATATTATAGCACATAAAATCAGAGAATTCCAAATAATTATAGCTCCTGGCAATGGAAATTGTCAGGGTGGAATTGCAGCTGCTAACATATAAATCTCTCTTAAAAAAGTGCTAAATTACTGTACTCCAAATAAGAAATGAAAAATTCTACAGTACTATTACATGCTAAGTTTGCAAGGTTTGATTCAAGGCAGTTGTACTTCCATGAGTTGTAAATCAGCTATGATAAGGATGCCATGATTGCTACACTTTCCTCTGCTAATTTGCAGAGATAAATGGGCAAATGTAGAACCAAAAATAGGGTATTAGCAATTTGTTGCTTGACCAATAATTGTCAGAGATATATTGAGTGAAGAAGAGGTCAAATGCACAAGACCCTTCCAGGCCTTCAATGGCCAATTTTTGACAAAGAGAGAGAGAGAAAGAGCTATACATGAAACAAAAGCTTTCTTGAAGCTATACTTTGGCCTTGGAGTTTTTTTTTGGTGTCCCGAAGCATTTTCTATTTGAAAACAAACTAAACTTTAAACCAGTTAGTAAACGTAGTTTAGTCATTGAATTTGAGAAACCAAGTCTTACAATAAACTGTTGAGTCTGTATTACTTAATTCATATATACATGTGTGTGTATGTGGTGCTATTCAGCCAAAAACATATAAAAATGATACAGTTGTAGGCAGACTATATGTTGACAACAGTTTGCTTTACATTGTAATAGGTACATTTCTGTTGGTGGTGACTACAAAATACTTTAATAGGTAAATATGCAAGTTAATACTTGATTTTGAACATGTGGTTCATGACAGTTTTTTATTTCAGTTATCAATATGCATTTGATTTTAAATTGAAGCCTTTCATTAGGGATTACATTTAATCTTGGCTTGTCCAAAGTTTCATGCAATGTCTTAGGTTACCAGGTAAAGCAATTATTTTATCAGTCATGAATATTTTATTACCATTGTTCCAATGAGACTGTTGTGTGATGCAAAGGGTCAGTTAACAGGTATTATTATTGCTTTTCATTAATTATTAAGTATGTAATTTTGTAGAGTAAATCTTCCAAATTTTGACTATGGAATCCACTGGTATGAAGTTTTGTTAATTTTGACTATGGAATCTACTGAAGTTTTGTTAATTTTGACTGTTAAAAAAAAATCGACATAACCTCTTGTTTCAGTGAAATTCTTCAGTTCTGGAATGATTTCTTGCAACAAACGCATATTTCGGAACTCCATAACCAGAAATTAGCAGAAGTTAGGAACAAGAGTATGTGGTTACTAGGTGTGATGGAAGTTGTGATTATGGTTTTTTGTTTTCTGTTTCAGTGCTGTGCATCATATTTTTTCAGTCTTTACTCCATTTGGACTAGTGACTATCATTCATCAGTAGGCTAGTGCTTAGCCTGTAGAAACTTGCTGTTTTCAATTTTATGGAAGTCAAATTCTTTATGGTTGGTGTGTTTATGACTTTTTGGCATTACATTTTAACATTAAATGGACACAACACAATATCTACTCGTTTTAAAAGTCAAATGTATAGAAATTTTTGTAACACAGTTAACACAGTTGTATCCAGAGCTTTAAGTAATTGTTCCCTTTCTTGTCAAAATCCCACATAGGTTGATTCAGTTACTTTAGAAACCAACTAACGATAGTATTTTTCTTTACTCTGTTATCACAATATAATCGATGATAAATTCAATTATGTTACTCCATTCGTTACCACAGCTGTATCTAGAGCTTTGAATAATTCTCTCTTATACAGGCTGGTTCAGTTACTTTAGAACCCAATTGACAAGACAAATTCTTCTTCTCTACTCTGTTATTACAATACAGTGTGCAATAATTACATTTTATAAGTCTCCACTATACACTTGTTGTGGTTAAACTTACACACACACACTAGGTTTATTTGACTATATATACATATCACTAACTTACATGTACTAACTTAATTGTCTGTATATATGTACTGCCTGATTGAGACTCAGATATTATGTTGTAACAGTACTTATTTAAAGTAATGAGCAAAATTCAGAAGATTCAAGTAACATAACTTCAACTGAAGTACATAACAAATGACACAGTTTTGTAACTGAACTTGCTATAATTTCAATGTTCACACAAATTAAGCTGAATAATACTCATTAAGTTGTAAGGAAACAATGTGTACCTAACAAATTAAGCTGAAATACTCTCATATTAAGTTGTAAGGAAACAATGTGTACCTAACAAATTAAGCTGAATAATACTCTCATATTAAGTTGTAAGGAAACAATGTGTACCTAACAAATTAAGCTGAATAATACTCTCATATTAAGTTGTAAGGAAACAATGTGTACCTAACAAATTAAGCTGAATAATACTCATATTAAGTTGTAAGGAAACAATGTGTACCTAACAACTATATACAGACAATTCTTGATGATGAGAAAACCGACTTGCAGAGAAAATTATACATTTAAAAATGGTTGGAGAAAGCCCTAATAGAGGAGTAAACAATGTTTCGACCTTCTTCAGTCATTGTCAGGTTCACCAAGAAAGAAAGGGTTACTGACGGTCGCTGACCACATGCTTGAAGACAGTTGTGTAATTGAGTGTAGGAATTTCGAGGTCATGTTTAGATGTTGGATATATCTATTAATATAGGTATAAAGGTTTTCATTTATATTTTTTTTTGGGATTGAGCTGTTGTATAAATAAGGCTTCTTTAATTTTGCATTTGTTTATGTTTGTTTCTTTATTTAGTATTTTGAGTGTTTTTTATAGTTATGTTGTGTTTATTTGACTTGTAGTGTTCGAAAACGTGTGAAGGTGACTTTTTATGTTCTTTGAATCTGGTTTCCATTTTTCTACTTGTTTCTCGAATATAGAAGTTGTGGCAGTTATCACATTGTATTTTATAACTAATGTTGGTGTGGTGTTTGTCAGTGTAGTTTTACATAGTATAGACCTCAGTTTTGTGCCTGGTTTTGAATAAATTTGGTATTAACTGGAATGTCATATTTTGTTACTAGTTTTTGCCAAATGTTGGTCATTTTTCTGCTGATGTCAGGAATATATGGTATGCAGCAGTATATGGTTTCGCGGATTTTTGATTCATGAGATATATTTACTTTTGTTGGTTGATTTTGCTTTCTGTCTAGGTGTGTGCGTATAATGGTTTCTACGGTTTGTGGAGGAAACTTGTTGATGAAGTATTGTTTTATTTTGTCTAATTCATTGTTAATTTTATCTGGTGAGCATAGTTTTATGGCTGTATTTATTTGGTTTCTTAGTATGTTGAGTTTTTGTTTTGTTTCATGTGCTGAGTCCCAAGGAATGTGTAGTCCAGTATGGGTGATTTTTTGGTGGATTTCTGGTTTTACGTAGGTAGGAATAAAGTGTTTGTGAAATTGTGTTGGCTTTTTTTTTTTTTTTTTAGTATTTTGTTTAGTTGTGTTTCTGTATCTTGTTGGATTTGTGTGTATTGGTTTAAATTTGTTTGTGTCTGATAGAATGTTTGTCATTTTTGTATGTATTCATTCATGTTGATTATAACTATAAGCGCTACCTTTATCTGCTTTTAGAATTTTAAAGTTTTTGTCTTGTTTTAGGTTTTTTAATTGAATCAATGTTTCTTTTTTGTAAGGTTGTTCGTTCTTCTATTAGTGCTTTCTCTACCCATACTAGCCATATTTAAATATATAATATATACAGAAAAAATGTTTCACATCCATATCTCGAACATTGTGGTACCAATTGACATGCAACTTACCTGAAATGATAGCACTTCTTGCTGTGATAATTAGGTTTGTCTTTTAAACATTCTTGTAGCAATATGTATTTATATATAAATAGATAATGCATTACTGTGGGAATACAGTTAGATTTGAGGGTAAGTTCATAGAGATTATGATGAGTAATAAAATTGAGTCAGGAATGTGTGTGCCTGTTGCTTGTTTTCGTTGGTGCAAAATTTTTTGTCATTGGCAAAAATTCTCCATTTTATTTGCTTGGTTGTCAAGGAGATGTTTATGCTTTACCAAATTTATTTTATCTACTCGGAACCTTCAGCTAGAACTCTACAAGAACCAACATGTTTTCAGTTTTGTGAGTATCAAAATTAAAGCTTGATTCTTCAGATCAGTGGACCAAAACCAAAAAGAAATTTGAGAAGTACCTCAAAATTCATAATAATATTTGGGGTCATACTGTTGATCAAGTAGAAATATGTCTTTCAGTATCAGTTTTTGCATCTTTCAATCTATAAGAATTATTCAAGAAGAAAATTTGAACATAGTTTTAATAAAATATAGAAGTCAAATCGAGCAGTGCTTAAGAGGACGCCCAAATATACGTGAAAAATGTTTCCAGATTGTAACTAAAACATGCTTATATAACAATTATTTATAGGTAATTTTGAGGAGAAAAATGTATCTACTTCCCCATATTATGGGCATTCATCTTGTTTACTGACAAAACAGCATGTGCACAACATTTTGCTCAAGACCTGTTAGTGTTAGCCACAAATATAAAACCAATAAAATGGTGAAAATGTGAATATTGAAAGTAATTGCCAAGCAGTATATGAACCAATTCATATGTAATTAAATATTATAAGAATAACTTGCATGTGACCAAAGATGAATTGATACAGTATTTCAGTTGTAGAGTTTTTGAATAAAGAAATAAACCGTATATCAATGTTGATTTTCATAGAAAACGAATAATTTGATGATTTCTGTTAATTACTTTTCTGTTTTCAGATTTAAACAGTTTAAGCATGTTGAAACTAATATATCACCATGTTGTCATCAAATATGAAAATCAACAGTTGAACATGCTCATTATGATGGCACTAGCTCCATTATATAACTTTGTCATCTCTGCAACTGTTCTTATTGAATTTCTTACTTGTCCTGGGCTGTTGTTCTGCTACGTATCCCTGAACTTACCCCAGCTAACTAATGGTTGACCCAATCACGAAGGGTCACAGGTCTTAAGGCCATGTCATTGCATTGTAGACTTGCATTCTAAATGTGATTGAACCACTATTTTATGAATGTATGCCAACATGTTTGGTATCAAACTGTCAATTATAATTAAAATTTAAGGATTGTACATTATTTAATTTCTCATTTTAAAAATAAATATTAAAAACATGTTCCTTAACATTGGTTTTAGTGAGTCATGCGGTGTATTGAATGCAGCACTGGTTCAAATTAGATGTTTGTGATGTCAAAATATTAAGTCTATAGTATCTTATGAATTAGGAATTCAAATTACCAATATTAACAAACTAGAATATCAAATAAGAACCTGCTTAGTTACTAAGTTTAATAAATTGTGGTGGAATTCTGTGATTTTCATGTATTATGATTTTTGTTATTTCAAATGTATATATATGTATAAAACTTAAGCATTAACTCACATTCTCTACATACAAACTTTAGACTAAGCAACCTACTGCAAGCTCTGGAGTACAAAGTTCATAACTAGAAGTTGTTTATACCTCTATATTTACTTAGTTCATAACTAGAAGTTGTTTATACCTCTATATTTACTTAGTTCACAACTAGAAGTTGTTTATACCTCTATATTTACTTAGTTCACAACTAGAAGTTGTTTATTCCTCTATATTCACTTAGTTCACAACTAGAAGTTGTTTATTCCTCTATATTCACTTAATCCATCTTCAGGAGTTCTTTTGTTTGTTTTTTGAAGGAATGACCAGTAAAGTATTTTTATCACATTAGCTGACAGGTCTACATCAACAGTGACATTAGTTCTGATTTGTAGATTTTTATTTAGATGTACTGATTAAAAAATAAGGCAAATTACTGAGCAAACACAAGTGACATCCAATCAAAACTATTTTATGTGTACATAGGTTGGATGAAAAATGATACACATGAGCTTATTGTGTGTGCATATGTATGTATGTATGTATGTGTGTGTGCGAGGAAACCTACTTGAATATAGGCTTTAAAGAGCTATTTATGAGCCTCCATATTTCCAGAATTATGACACTAAGAATATGGGATAATCTTTCTTGTATCGTCTCAATATTAATAACTGTTACGGCATTACATATTTTTAATATTTCGGTATCATAAATTATTCAGATTAAACCTTTGAAATATAGAAAACTGAAAATGTATATTCAGCTATTTATATATATAATAATATGAATAAAAGACTTAATAAAAGTAATATTGATAACTTATGCCAGTTTTATATTCTTGATTATGGTAACATGAATGAATATGTGCTTTGTTAAAGTAACTTCTGTGATGCTAGCCATTATATTGACTGGAAGGTCAATGTAATAAAAATAATAAATATATAGAAATATATAATGTTTTGAGGTCTAAGCTATTTAGACTGATCATTTGTTTTTGTTTTATGGTATGTAGTAGTCTTTCTAGACTGAAAAAAAGCATGCTTTATATTTATTTTATAGTTTGTTTTTGGTGACTATGAAGTCGGTTGAATTGATAGACCCAACATAGTTAGGACAGAGAAAATAACAGATCAGACATGAAGTCTACTGAAAACAAACATTTTAGATGTATTTAGGAGGTTTTAGAGGTTACACAAATAATATTTGAGATTTTGAGATTGTTTTTTGTAATGGCAACACTGAGACTAGTAACAAAGCAGACTTGATATTTTCAAAAACAAATTGTTAGTAAAAATACTTAATTAAAAAATCTGGTTTTTGTGTTAAAACAAAACTTGTAATCTTTACTAAACGTCTACTTTGTAAAGATACACATGCTGTATCACAACTTATAGCAGAAACACTTAACATACAAACCTGTTTATATTATACTGAGCCTGTTGTGAAAGGATTAGTGGGACTTTTGAAAATGTGTTGATAATTTATGGACAACAATTGGTCCTTCTTGAACATTCTCTCTTGAGAAGAAGCCAAAATTTAAACCTACTCTTTTACTCCAGAAATCATATACCCAGTCAAATTCTTATAAAATATCAACTGTTAACAGCAACTCATTCCATAAGCTAATCACTCTGTTTGAAATTCCCTGTCATAGTTTAACAAGTATCCACTATTAACAGCAACACATTCCATAAGCTAATCACTCTGTTTGAGATTCCCTGTCAGAGTTTAACAAGTATCAACTATTAACAATAACTCATTCCATAAGCTAGTCATTCTTTGAGATTCCCTGTCATAGTTTAACAAGTATCAACTATTAACAGCAACACATTTCATAAGCTAATCACTCTGTTTGAGATTCCCTGTCATAGTTTAACAAGTATCAACTATTAACAGCAACACATTCCATAAGCTAACAACTCTGTTTGAGATTCCCTGTCACAGTTTAACAAGTATCAACTATTAACAGCAACACATTCCATAAGCTAATCACTCTGTTTGAGATTCCCTGTCAGAGTTTAACAAGTATCAACTATTAACAATAACTCATTCCATAAGCTAGTCATTCTTTGAGATTCCCTGTCATAGTTTAACAAGTATCAACTATTAACAGCAACACATTCCATAAGCTAATCACTCTGTTTGAGATTCCCTGTCATAGTTTAACAAGTATCAACTATTAACAGCAACACATTCCATAAGCTAACAACTCTGTTTGAGATTCCCTGTCATAGTTTAACAAGTATCAACTATTAACAGCAACACATTTCATAAGCTAATCACTCTGTTTGAGATTCCCTGTCAGAGTTTAACAAGTATCAACTATTAACAATAACTCATTCCATAAGCTAGTCATTCTTTGAGATTCCCTGTCATAGTTTAACAAGTATCAACTATTAACAGCAACACATTCCATAAGCTAATCACTCTGTTTGAGATTCCCTGTCAGAGTTTAACATGTATCAACTATTAACAGCAACAAATTCCATCAGCTTATCACTCTGTTTGAGATTTTCTGTCATAGTTTAACAAGTATCAACTATTAACAGCAACTCATTCCATAAGCTAATCACTCTGTTTGAGATTCCCTGTCATAGTTTAACAAGTATCAACTACCAACAGCAACACATTACATAAACTAATCATTCTGTTTGAGATTCCCTGTCATAGTTTAACAAGTATCAACTATTAACAGCAACACATTACATAAACTAATCATTCTGTTTGAGATTCCCTGTCAGAGTGTAACAAGTATCAACTATTAACAGCAACACATTTCATAAACTAATCACCCTGCTTGAAAAATACAAATATCTTAACCTTAGCTTTGTCTGTTTTTTCTCCAAATTTTGAACTTGTGTCCTTCTCATTGTTTTCACATTACAGTCTTTATCCTATGAACCCCTTAGATAATCTTAAACTTCAACAAAATCACCACTTACTAATATTTTCTGGAAAAAAAAAAAGGATTGAGAGGTCTTAGTGTACTTATGTAACTTGTAATTTCCCAGAAATCCTAGTAACCTCCCTGTAAACCATGTACAGTAATTGATTTCTTTTTTTTTAGATA
Organism: Tachypleus tridentatus; assembly: GCF_004210375.1. Taxonomy (NCBI): domain Eukaryota; kingdom Metazoa; phylum Arthropoda; class Merostomata; order Xiphosura; family Limulidae; genus Tachypleus; species Tachypleus tridentatus. The sequence goes on from NC_134831.1 coordinate 109,798,592, forward strand.
AGGAAACCAAAACTGTACACAGTACTCCAAGTGAGACTGACTGTTAATTTGTATAGAGATGATTTCTTCTTTTAAAACAGTCAATCTGTCTATAAGCACTCTCTAAATCTCTGTATACTAGCAGTAGAGCACTGTCTTGATGGTGTGAGTGATTTAAAAAAAACAACCCTGTTCTGCTTTGAAGATAATTAGACAAAATTTAAGTACTATTAGGTAGAGCAAGTTATAAACTATACATGTCAATGTAGAATGGATGAGTAATTAGAGGAGATGGTAGACAGTAGCAAACTATTCCTTTGATGTAGTATTTATTAGATATTTTAACATATTTAAAATTATGGATAAGTAATAGAACAAATTATTAGAGTAAACTACATGTATTAGAGGTAAATTGATCTAAACAAAAAGTAGTGAAAATATTTAATTTTGATAGGTGATGTGGGTCATGATAAGTCTGTTTCAGCTATTGTCATGTTTTTCAAAATTTAAAATTGCATGTGATGACTAATAGAATAAACAAGTTAATGAATACTAACTCAGTATGAAACAAGCGGTATGTAATACTGACTCGGTATGAAACAAGCGGTGTGTAATACTGACTCGGTATGAAACAAGTGGTGTGTAATACTGACTCGGTATGAAACAAGTGGTGTGTAATACTGACTCGGTATGAAACAAGCGGTGTGTAATACTGACTCGGTATGAAACAAGCAGTGTGTAATACTGACTCGGTATGAAACATGATACAAGATTATACAAAGTAAATGAATTTATACGACTTTTTGTTAATTGAAAACTACACTTTATTTTGACTTGTAACAGTTGATATTAAGAAAAAATATTACTCTATCTTGTAACTGTATTATTGTACAAATATATTTATGATAGGTGTGTTAATGTTTCTAAAACATTACATTTGAAATTAAATGAACTCTACCACTTTGACAGATATCAACTTTGAATACTATATTTTAAAAACCTGGTAGTTTATCTTAGAAAGTTTGAAATTTGAATGGTCATGGTAGGTTGGTGTTTATATTAATATACACTAGAGTTTATTTATTTTGAGAATCTTGCAATAAATTCAAAACATTACGTATATTGAATTTATTTCTGAAATTTGTGCGTTTTTGTGTATTTTATACGTTGGTAAACTAGACCACTCTTGGCCAGCATATGCACCAAAAGTTGTTAGTTCCAGTATGTTAGATTAGTGTACTTCTGTGTATTTTTTATGTAAGTAAACTAGACCACTCTTGGCCAGCATATACACCAAAAGTTGTTAGTTCCAGTATGTTAGATTAGTGTACTTCTGTGTATTTTTTATGTAAGTAAACTAGACCAACCTTGGACAGCATATACACCAAAAGTTGTTAGTTCCAGTATGTTAGATTAGTGGACTTCTGCATAATTTTTATGTAAGTAAACTAGACCAACCTTGGACAGCATATACACCAAAAGTTGTTAGTTCCAGTATTTTAGATTAATGGACTTCTGTGTATTTTTTAGGTAAGTAAACTAGACCACTCTTGGCCAACATATACACCAAAGGTTGTTAGTTCTGATATGTCAGATTATTGGATTTTTTTTACCCTTATAACTTACCACTTTATGGAACTTTACTTGTTTACAACTGTACAAATAAACCTCACAATATTATTGAATGACATGCTGTGAACACTTATTGTACCTACTATAGAAAACTAAATGTTAAAATATTTTCAGGAAATGATGGATTTTACCACAGATGTTGTGTAAATGGTAAAAAAGGAAGATAAACGTGACATTCAGTCGATATTCTGCTATTATTTTTTAATCAACTGGCCATGTTATCTGGACAGACTAGTAATATTTTTGTCTGTAATATAGTCATAACAAAAATCATATTGTTCAATTCACAAATCCAATTTTCATCTATTATATTTATTATTATGATATTTATATTTCATTTTGTAATTTTAGATACTTTGTAAGTGGAGTTTGTAAAGAGGGAACCAACTGTACTTTTTCCCACGATAGGTCGTTGGGAAGACCAGACACCATATGTAGGTACTATCTACAAGGGTGTTGTGCTTACGGCAGTAACTGCAGGTAAGGTCTTACAATTCTCAGTCCTGGACTTGATGGGTATACACTACATGTTGTCTTCAATGACAAGAAAAGTTTAAACATGAATAGGTTTTTACCTGTTTGGATCAGTACATCTTCAACTAAATGTTGTTGAAAGTTTCATACAGGCAGTATTTCTCAATCTGTTGTTTACCAGATGATTTAAAAGAATTATGAAATCGCGCATTAAAATGCATGTTGAACTATAATTGTCATTTTGTCCTCAGTTTTGTTTTCATAATGGTATAATGATGGATATGTATTGTGAATTAAAAGGTGACTTCACACAACTTTGTTTGTACAAGATGGATCACATGCAAGAAGTGTTTTATGTATGGTTTGCTGCACTTATAAGATACTTAATATTTAAAGATACAATTTGAACATAAACCTGGAAGCATTCAAATCCAGTAGGTGTGGCACTTGTGTTTATTAAAATAAATTAAGGAGAGTGTGAAAACACACACCAATTTTATTATTGTGTTCAATAATTATTCAGGTTACAACTTTTAACTTTGAAGGCAATGGTTGTTTTTTCCACTAGAAAGTTTAGGACTAACAACATTATTCTTTCAAACTAACTATGATAATTATTTCATGCGCCAAATGTTTAAAAATAGTGTGAAAGAAGTGTTATATAACCTATGTGTGAAAGAACATATTAATTTGAACTAAGTACTGTAATAAAATTTGGTTTCTGAACTTGTAAGTAAGAGACCAATAGCTGTGTACTGACGAGTTAAAATAAGCCTAATTTGAAGAATTAGAAATATCTTTCATCCATATTGTGGTTTTGTTTTGGGGTTTACACATTACTCTTACTGTACTGGGTTTGGAAATATGTCACATTCACCTGGTACATGCCAAACAATAGTATAGCCGTCCTTGAAACTGGAATAAGTGTGCTTCTTTAAACAATCTCCCAGTCTTGTAATGATTGAGCCAATATAAGCACTCCCACACAGTGAAAAACAGAATGTATAGATAAAGGAACACTAATTCTAGGTTCAAGTTTTGTTTGGCTTGCATTAAGGAAATGTGATTTGGTTCATCTTATATTCACAGTAATCAGTGATATTGAAAACAAAATGATGGTATGAGGATAGTTTTAATTAATAGATTAAACATTCAGAGACTGAACCTTATTTACAGTTTAGGTATTCTCATGGATTATACTTACCACATGTTAACAATTTGTTATCCTGTCACAGTTCTTTGAAAGAGTATTGAGTTAAGTTGGTTAATTTTCACCTATAATTGTTGTATATTTTAAGGTATGACCACATTCGCCCCAGTAGGCATGTCACTAAACCCAGTATGTCACTTATCAATAGCAGAGAAACATACAAAGTTCCAGGACAGCAGGGACGTAAAATAAAATCATCAATCACATCTAGTACACAAGCACATGGCATAAACCCCTCATCTAATTCAGACTCTGTGTTGGGTAAGTTGTATTAAACATTGTTCTGTATGATGTTGAGTTGAAGAACTTTAGGTGAGTTATACTAAACATTGATCTGTATGATGTTGAGTTGGAGAACTTTAGGTGAATCATACTAAACATTGTTCTGTATGATGTTGAGTTGGAGAACTTTAGGTGAATTATACTAAACATTGTTCTGTATGATGTTGAGTTGAAAAACTTTAGGTGAGTTATACTGAACATTGTTCTCTATGATGTTGAGTTGGAGAACTTTAGGTAAGTTATATTAAACATTGTTCTGTATGATGTTGAGTTGGAGAACTTTAGGTGAGTTATACTAAACATTGTTCTGTATGATGTTGAGTTGGAGAACTTTAGGTGAATCATACTAAACATTGTTCTGTATGATGTTGAGTTGGAGAACTTTAGGTGAATTATACTAAACATTGTTCTGTATGATGTTGAGTTGAAAAACTTTAGGTGGGTTATACTGAACATTGTTCTCTATGATGTTGAGTTGGAGAACTTTAGGTGAGATATATTAAACATTGTTCTGTATGATGTTGAGTTGGAGAACTTTAGGTGAGTTATACTAAACATTGTTCTGTATGATGTTGAGTTGGAGAACTTTAGGTGAGTTATACTAAACATTGTTCTGTATGATGTTGAGTTGAAGAACTTTAGGTGAGTTATACTAAACATTGTTCTGTATGATGTTGAGTTGAAGAACTTTAGGTGAGTTATACTAAACATTGTTCTGTATGATGTTGAGTTGGAGAACCTTTAGTGAATTATACTAAACATTGTTCTGTATGATGTTGAGTTGGAGAACTTTAGGTGAGTTATACCAAACATTGTTCTGTATGATGTTGAGTTGGAGAACTTTAGGTGAGTTATACTAAACATTGTTCTGTATGATGTTGAGTTGGAGAACTTTAGGTGAGTTATACTAAACATTGTTCTGTATGATGTTGAGTTGGAGAACTTTAGGTGAGTTATACTAAACATTGTTCTGTATGATGTTGAGTTGGAGAACTTTAGGTAAGTTGTACCAAACATTGTTCTGTATGATGTTGAGTTGAAGAACTTTAGGTGAGTTATACTAAACATTGTTCTGTATGATGTTGAGTTGGAGAACTTTAGGTGAGTTATACCAAACATTGTTCTGTATGATGTTGAGTTGAAGAACTTTAGGTGAGTTATACTAAACATTGTTCTGTATGATGTTGAGTTGGAGAACTTTAGGTGAGTTATACTAAACATTGTTCTGTATGATGTTGAGTTGGAGAACTTCAGGTGAGTTATACTAAACATTGTTCTGTATGATGTTGAGTTGGAGAACTTTAGGTGAGTTATACTAAACATTGTTCTGTATGATGTTGAGTTGGAGAACTTTAGGTGAGTTATACTAAACATTGTTCTGTATGATGTTGAGTTGGAGAACTTTAGGTGAGTTATACTAAACATTGTTCTGTATGATGTTGAGTTGGAGAACTTTAGGTGAATTATACTAAACATTGTTCTGTATGATGTTGAGTTGGAGAACTTTAGGTGAGTTATACTAAACATTGTTCTGTATGATGTTGAGTTGGAGAACCTTTAGGTGAGTTATAGTGAACATTGTTCTGTATGATGTTGAGTTGGAGAACTTTAGGTGAGTTATACTAAACATTGTTCTATATGATGTTGAGTTGGAGAACCTTTAGTGAATTATACTAAACATTGTTCTGTATGATGTTGAGTTGGAGAACTTTAGGTGAGTTATACTAAACATTGTTCTGTATGATGTTGAGTTGGAGAACTTTAGGTGAGTTATACTAAACATTGTTCTGTATGATGTTGAGTTGGAGAACTTTAGGTGAGTTATACTAAACATTGTTCTGTATGATGTTGAGTTGGAGAACCTTTAGTGAATTATACTAAACATTGTTCTGTATGATGTTGAGTTGAAGAACTTTAGGTGAGTTATACTAAACATTGTTCTGTATGATGTTGAGTTGGAGAACCTTTAGTGAATTATACTAAACATTGTTCTGTATGATGTTGAGTTGGAGAACTTTAGGTGAGTTATACTAAACATTGTTCTGTATGATGTTGAGTTGGAGAACTTTAGGTGAGTTATACTAAACATTGTTCTGTATGATGTTGAGTTGGAGAACTTTAGGTGAGTTATACTAAACATTGTTCTGTATGATGTTGAGTTGGAGAACCTTTAGTGAATTATACTAAACATTGTTCTGTATGATGTTGAGTTGGAGAACTTCAGGTGAGTTATACTAAACATTGTTCTGTATGATGTTGAGTTGGAGAACTTTAGGTGAGTTATACTAAACATTGTTCTGTATGATGTTGAGTTGGAGAACTTTAGGTGAGTTATACTAAACATTGTTCTGTATGATGTTGAGTTGGAGAACTTTAGGTAAGTTGTACTAAACATTGTTCTGTATGATGTTGAGTTGAAGAACTTTAGGTGAGTTATACTAAACATTGTTCTGTATGATGTTGAGTTGGAGAACTTTAGGTGAGTTATACTAAACATTGTTCTGTATGATGTTGAGTTGAAGAACTTTAGGTGAGTTATACTAAACATTGTTCTGTATGATGTTGAGTTGGAGAACTTTAGGTGAGTTATACTAAACATTGTTCTGTATGATGTTGAGTTGGAGAACTTCAGGTGAGTTATACTAAACATTGTTCTGTATGATGTTGAGTTGGAGAACTTTAGGTGAGTTATACCAAACATTGTTCTGTATGATGTTGAGTTGGAGAACTTTAGGTGAGTTATACTAAACATTGTTCTGTATGATGTTGAGTTGGAGAACTTTAGGTGAGTTATACCAAACATTGTTCTGTATGATGTTGAGTTGGAGAACTTTAGGTGAATTATACCAAACATTGTTCTGTATGATGTTGAGTTGGAGAACTTTAGGTGAGTTATACTAAACATTGTTCTGTATGATGTTGAGTTGGAGAACCTTTAGGTGAGTTATAGTGAACATTGTTCTGTATGATGTTGAGTTGGAGAACTTTAGGTGAGTTATACTAAACATTGTTCTGTATGATGTTGAGTTGGAGAACTTTAGGTGAGTTATACTAAACATTGTTCTGTATGATGTTGAGTTGGAGAACTTTAGGTGAATCATACTAAACATTGTTCTGTATGATGTTGAGTTGGAGAACTTTAGGTGAATTATACTAAACATTGTTCTGTATGATGTTGAGTTGAAAAACTTTAGGTGAGTTATACTGAACATTGTTCTCTATGATGTTGAGTTGGAGAACTTTAGGTGAGTTATACTAAACATTGTTCTGTATGATGTTGAGTTGGAGAACTTTAGGTGAGTTATACTAAACATTGTTCTGTATGATGTTGAGTTGAAGAACTTTAGGTGAGTTATACTAAACATTGTTCTGTATGATGTTGAGTTGGAGAACTTTAGGTGAGTTATAGTGAACATTGTTCTGTATGATGTTGAGTTGGAGAACTTTAGGTGAGTTATACTAAACATTGTTCTGTATGATGTTGAGTTGGAGAACTTTAGGTGAGTTATATTAAACATTGTTCTGTATGATGTTGAGTTGGAGAACCTTTAGTGAATTATACCAAACATTGTTCTGTATGATGTTGAGTTGGAGAACTTTAGGTGAGTTATACCAAACATTGTTCTGTATGATGTTGAGTTGGAGAACTTTAGGTGAGTTATACTAAACATTGTTCTGTATGATGTTGAGTTGGAGAACTTTAGGTGAGTTATACCAAACATTGTTCTGTATGATGTTGAGTTGGAGAACTTTAGGTGAGTTATACTAAACATTGTTCTGTATGATGCTGAGTTGGAGAACTTTAGGTGAGTTATACTAAACATTGTTCTGTATGATGTTGAGTTGGAGAACTTTAGGTGAGTTATACCTAAACATTTTTCTGTATGATGTTGAGTTGAAAAACTTTAGGTGAGTTATACTGAACATTGTTCTGTATGATGTTGAGTTGGAGAACTTTAGGTGAGTTATACTAAACATTGTTCTGTATGATGTTGAGTTGGAGAACTTTAGGTGAGTTATACTAAACATTGTTCTGTATGATGTTGAGTTGGAGAACTTTAGGTGAGTTATACTAAACATTGTTCTGTATGATGTTGAGTTGAAAAACTTTAGGTGAGTTATACTGAACATTGTTCTCTATAATGTTGAGTTGGAGAACTTTAGGTGAGTTATACTAAACATTGTTCTGTATGATGTTGAGTTGGAGAACCTTTAGTGAATTATACTAAACATTGTTCTGTATGATGTTGAGTTGGAGAACTTTAGGTGAGTTATACTCAAACATTGTTCTGTATGATGCTGAGTTGGAGAACTTTAGGTGAGTTATACTAAACATTGTTCTGTATGATGTTGAGTTGGAGAACTTTAGGTGAATTATACTAAACATTGTTCTGTATGATGTTGAGTTGGAGAACTTTAGGTGAGTTATACTAAACATTGTTCTGTATGATGTTGAGTTGGAGAACCTTTAGTGAATTATACTAAACATTGTTCTGTATGATGTTGAGTTGGAGAACTTTAGGTGAGTTATACTAAACATTGTTCTGTATGATGTTGAGTTGGAGAACTTTAGGTGAGTTATACTAAACATTGTTCTGTATGATGTTGAGTTGAAGAACTTTAGGTGAGTTATACTAAACATTGTTCTGTATGATGTTGAGTTGGAGAACTTTAGGTGAGTTATACTAAACATTGTTCTGTATGATGTTGAGTTGGAGAACTTTAGGTGAGTTATACTAAACATTGTTCTGTATGATGTTGAGTTGGAGAACTTTAGGTGAGTTATACTAAACATTGTTCTGTATGATGTTGAGTTGAAAAACTTTAGGTGAGTTATAGTGAACATTGTTCTGTATGATGTTGAGTTGGAGAACTTTAGGTGAGTTATATTAAACATTGTTCTGTATGATGTTGAGTTGGAGAACCTTTAGTGAATTATACTAAACATTGTTCTGTATGATGTTGAGTTGGAGAACTTTAGGTGAGTTATACCAAACATTGTTCTGTATGATGTTGAGTTGGAGAACTTTAGGTGAGTTATACCAAACATTGTTCTGTATGATGTTGAGTTGGAGAACTTTAGGTGAGTTATACTAAACATTGTTCTGTATGATGTTGAGTTGGAGAACTTTAGGTGAGTTATACTAAACATTGTTCTGTATGATGTTGAGTTGAAAAACTTTAGGTGAGTTATACTGAACATTGTTCTGTATGATGTTGAGTTGGAGAACTTTAGGTGAGTTATACTAAACATTGTTCTGTATGATGTTGAGTTGGAGAACTTTAGGTGAGTTATACTAAACATTGTTCTGTATGATGTTGAGTTGGAGAACTTTAGGTGAGTTATACTAAACATTGTTCTGTATGATGTTGAGTTGAAAAACTTTAGGTGAGTTATACTGAACATTGTTCTCTATAATGTTGAGTTGGAGAACTTTAGGTGAGTTATACTAAACATTGTTCTGTATGATGTTGAGTTGGAGAACTTTAGGTGAGTTATACCAAACATTGTTCTGTATGATGTTGAGTTGGAGAACTTTAGGTGAGTTATACCAAACATTGATCTGTATGATGTTGAGTTGGAGAACTCTAGGTGAGTTATACTAAACATTGTTCTGTATGATGTTGAGTTGGAGAACTTTAGGTGAGTTATACTGAACATTGTTCTGTATGATGTTCAGTTGGAGAACTTTAGGTGAGTTATACTAAACATTGTTCTGTATGATGTTGAGTTGGAGAACCTTAGTGAATTATACCAAACATTGTTCTGTATGATGTTGAGTTGGAGAACTTTAGGTGAGTTATACTAAACATTGTTCTGTATGATGTTGAGTTGGAGAACTTTAGGTGAGTTATACTAAACATTGTTCTGTATGATGTTGAGTTGGAGAACTTTAGGTGAATTATACTAAACATTGTTCTGTATGATGTTGAGTTGGAGAACTTTAGGTGAGTTATACTAAACATTGTTCTGTATGATGCTGAGTTGGAGAACCTTTAGTGAATTATACCAAACATTGTTCTGTATGATGTTGAGTTGGAGAACTTTAGGTGAGTTATACTAAACATTGTTCTGTATGATGTTGAGTTGGAGAACTTTAGGTGAGTTATACCAAACATTGTTCTGTATGATGTTGAGTTGGAGAACTTTAGGTGAGTTATACTAAACATTGTTCTGTATGATGTTGAGTTGGAGAACTTTAGGTGAGTTATACTAAACATTGTTCTGTATGATGTTGAGTTGAAGAACTTTAGGTGAGTTATACCAAACATTGTTCTGTATGATGTTGAGTTGGAGAACTTTAGGTGAGTTATACTAAACATTGTTCTGTATGATGTTGAGTTGGAGAACTTTAGGTGAGTTATACCAAACATTGTTCTGTATGATGTTGAGTTGAAAAACTTTAGGTGAGTTATAGTGAACATTGTTCTGTATGATGTTGAGTTGGAGAACTTTAGGTGAGTTATACTAAACATTGTTCTGTATGATGTTGAGTTGGAGAACTTTAGGTGAGTTATATTAAACATTGTTCTGTATGATGTTGAGTTGGAGAACCTTTAGTGAATTATACTAAACATTGTTCTGTATGATGTTGAGTTGGAGAACTTTAGGTGAGTTATACTCAAACATTGTTCTGTATGATGTTGAGTTGGAGAACTTTAGGTGAGTTATACCAAACATTGTTCTGTATGATGTTGAGTTGGAGAACTTTAGGTGAGTTATACTAAACATTGTTTTGTATGATGTTGAGTTGAAGAACTTTAGGTGAGTTATACTAAACATTGTTCTGTATGATGTTGAGTTGGAGAACTTTAGGTGAGTTATACTAAACATTGTTCTGTATGATGTTGAGTTGAAAAACTTTAGGTGAGTTATACTGAACATTGTTCTGTATGATGTTGAGTTGGAGAACTTTAGGTGAGTTATACTAAACATTGTTCTGTATGATGTTGAGTTGGAGAACTTTAGGTGAGTTATACTAAACATTGTTCTGTATGATGTTGAGTTGAAAAACTTTAGGTGAGTTATACTGAACATTGTTCTCTATAATGTTGAGTTGGAGAACTTTAGGTGAGTTATACTAAACATTGTTCTGTATGATGTTGAGTTGGAGAACTTTAGGTGAGTTATACTAAACATTGTTCTGTATGATGTTGAGTTGGAGAACTTTAGGTGAGTTATACTAAACATTGTTCTGTATGATGTTGAGTTGGAGAACTTTAGGTGAGTTATACTAAACATTGATCTGTATGATGTTGAGTTGGAGAACTCTAGGTGAGTTATACTAAACATTGTTCTGTATGATGTTGAGTTGGAGAACTTTAGGTGAGTTATACTGAACATTGTTCTGTATGATGTTCAGTTGGAGAACTTTAGGTGAGTTATACTAAACATTGTTCTGTATGATGTTGAGTTGGAGAACCTTTAGTGAATTATACTAAACATTGTTCTGTATGATGTTGAGTTGGAGAACGTTAGGGAGTTATACTAAACATTGTTTTGTATGATGTTGAGTTGGAGAACTTTAGGTGAGTTATACTAAACATTGTTCTGTATGATTTGAGTTGGAGAACTTTAGGTGAGTTATACTAAACATTGTTCTGTATGATGTTGAGTTGCAGAACTTTAGGTGAGTTATACTAAACATTGTTCTGTATGATGTTGAGTTGGAGAACTTTAGGTGAGTTATACTAAACATTGTTCTGTATGATGTTGAGTTGGAGAACTTTAGGTGAGTTATACTAAACATTGTTCTGTATGATGTTGAGTTGGAGAACTTTAGGTGAGTTATACTAAACATTGTTTTGTATGATGTTGAGTTGAAGAACTTTAGGTGAGTTATAGTGAACATTGTTCTGTATGATGTTGAGTTGGAGAACTTTAGGTGAGTTATACTAAACATTGTTCTGTATGATGTTGAGTTGGAGAACTTTAGGTGAGTTATACTAAACATTGTTCTGTATGATGTTGAGTTGGAGAACCTTTAGTGAATTATACTAAACATTGTTCTGTATGATGTTGAGTTGGAGAACTTTAGGTGAGTTATACTAAACATTGTTCTGTATGATGTTGAGTTGGAGAACTTTAGGTGAGTTATACTAAACATTGTTCTGTATGATGTTGAGTTGGAGAACTTTAGGTGAGTTATACTAAACATTGTTCTGTATGATGTTGAGTTGAAGAACTTTAGGTGAGTTATACTAAACATTGTTCTGTATGATGTTGAGTTGGAGAACTTTAGGTGAGTTATACCAAACATTGTTCTGTATGATGTTGAGTTGAAAAACTTTAGGTGAGTTATAGTGAACATTGTTCTGTATGATGTTGAGTTGGAGAACTTTAGGTGAGTTATACTAAACATTGTTCTGTATGATGTTGAGTTGGAGAACTTTAGGTGAGTTATACCAAACATTGTTCTGTATGATGTTGAGTTGGAGAACCTTTAGTGAATTATACCAAACATTGTTCTGTATGATGTTGAGTTGGAGAACTTTAGGTGAGTTATACCAAACATTGTTCTGTATGATGTTGAGTTGGAGAACTTTAGGTGAGTTATACCAAACATTGTTCTGTATGATGTTGAGTTGGAGAACTTTAGGTGAGTTATACTAAACATTGTTCTGTATGATGTTGAGTTGAAAACTTTAGGTGAGTTATAGTGAACATTGTTCTGTATGATGTTGAGTTGGAGAACTTTAGGTGAGTTATATTAAACATTGTTCTGTATGATGTTGAGTTGGAGAACCTTTAGTGAATTATACTAAACATTGTTCTGTATGATGTTGAGTTGGAGAACTTTAGGTGAGTTATACTAAACATTGTTCTGTATGATGTTGAGTTGGAGAACTTTAGGTGAGTTATACTAAACATTGTTCTGTATGATGTTGAGTTGGAGAACTTTAGGTGAGTTATACTAAACATTGTTCTGTATGATGTTGAGTTGGAGAACTTTAGGTGAGTTATACTAAACATTGTTCTGTATGATGTTGAGTTGAAAACTTTAGGTGAGTTATACTGAACATTGTTCTGTATGATGTTGAGTTGGAGAACTTTAGGTGAGTTATACTAAACATTGTTCTGTATGATGTTGAGTTGGAGAACTTTAGGTGAGTTATACCAAACATTGTTCTGTATGATGCTGAGTTGGAGAACTTTAGGTGAGTTATACCAAACATTGTTCTGTATGATGTTGAGTTGAAAACTTTAGGTGAGTTATACTGAACATTGTTCTCTATAATGTTGAGTTGGAGAACTTTAGGTGAGTTATACTAAACATTGTTCTGTATGATGTTGAGTTGGAGAACTTTAGGTGAGTTATACTAAACATTGTTCTGTATGATGTTGAGTTGGAGAACTTTAGGTGAGTTATACTAAACATTGATCTGTATGATGTTGAGTTGGAGAACTCTAGGTGAGTTATACTAAACATTGTTCTGTATGATGTTGAGTTGGAGAACTTTAGGTGAGTTATACTGAACATTGTTCTGTATGATGTTCAGTTGGAGAACTTCAGGTGAGTTATACTAAACATTGTTCTGTATGATGTTGAGTTGGAGAACCTTTAGTGAATTATACTAAACATTGTTCTGTATGATGTTGAGTTGGAGAACTTTAGGTGAGTTATACTAAACATTGTTCTGTATGATGTTGAGTTGGAGAACTTTAGGTGAGTTATACTAAACATTGTTCTGTATGATGTTGAGTTGGAGAACTTTAGGTGAATTATACTAAACATTGTTCTGTATGATGTTGAGTTGGAGAACCTTTAGTGAATTATACTAAACATTGTTCTGTATGATGTTGAGTTGGAGAACTTTAGGTGAGTTATACTAAACATTGTTCTGTATGATGTTGAGTTGGAGAACTTTAGGTGAGTTATACTAAACATTGTTCTGTATGATGTTGAGTTGGAGAACTTTAGGTGAGTTATACTAAACATTGTTCTGTATGATGTTGAGTTGAAGAACTTTAGGTGAGTTATACTAAACATTGTTCTGTATGATGTTGAGTTGGAGAACTTTAGGTGAGTTATACTAAACATTGTTCTGTATGATGTTGAGTTGGAGAACTTTAGGTGAGTTATACTAAACATTGTTCTGTATGATGTTGAGTTGAAAAACTTTAGGTGAGTTATAGTGAACATTGTTCTGTATGATGTTGAGTTGGAGAACTTTAGGTGAGTTATACTAAACATTGTTCTGTATGATGTTGAGTTGGAGAACTTTAGGTGAGTTATATTAAACATTGTTCTGTATGATGTTGAGTTGGAGAACCTTTAGTGAATTATACTAAACATTGTTCTGTATGATGTTGAGTTGGAGAACTTTAGGTGAGTTATACTAAACATTGTTCTGTATGATGTTGAGTTGGAGAACTTTAGGTGAGTTATACTAAACATTGTTCTGTATGATGTTGAGTTGGAGAACTTTAGGTGAGTTATACTAAACATTGTTTTGTATGATGTTGAGTTGAAGAACTTTAGGTGAGTTATACTAAACATTGTTCTGTATGATGTTGAGTTGGAGAACTTTAGGTGAGTTATACTAAACATTGTTCTGTATGATGTTGAGTTGAAAAACTTTAGGTGAGTTATACTGAACATTGTTCTGTATGATGTTGAGTTGGAGAACTTTAGGTGAGTTATACTAAACATTGTTCTGTATGATGTTGAGTTGGAGAACTTTAGGTGAGTTATACTAAACATTGTTCTGTATGATGTTGAGTTGGAGAACTTTAGGTGAGTTATACTAAACATTGTTCTGTATGATGTTGAGTTGGAGAACCTTTAGTGAATTATACCAAACATTGTTCTGTATGATGTTGAGTTGGAGAACGTTAGGGAGTTATACTAAACATTGTTTTGTATGATGTTGAGTTGGAGAACTTTAGGTGAGTTATACTAAACATTGTTCTGTATGATTTGAGTTGGAGAACTTTAGGTCAGTTATACTAAACATTGTTCTGTATGATGTTGAGTTGGAGAACTTTAGGTGAGTTATACTAAACATTGTTCTGTATGATGTTGAGTTGGAGAACTTTAGGTGAGTTATACTAAACATTGTTCTGTATGATGTTGAGTTGGAGAACTTTAAGTGAGTTATTCTAAACATTGTTCTATATGATGTTGAGTTGGAGAACTTTAGGTGAGTTATACTAAACATTGTTCTGTATGATGTTGATTTGGAGAACTTTAGGTGAGTTATACTGAACATTGTTCTCTATGATGTTGAGTTGGAGAACTTTAGGTGAGTTATATTAAACATTGTTCTGTATGATGTTGAGTTGGAGAACTTTAGGTGAGTTATACTAAACATTGTTCTGTATGATGTTGAGTTGAAGAACTTTAGGTGAGTTATGCTAAACATTGTTCTGTATGATGTTGAGTTGGAGAACTTTAGGTGAGTTATACTAAACATTGTTCTGTATGATGTTGAGTTGGAGAACTTCAGGTGAGTTATACTAAACATTGTTCTGTATGATGTTGAGTTGGAGAACTTTAGGTGAGTTATACTAAACATTGTTCTGTATGATGTTGAGTTGGAGAACTTTAGGTGAGTTATACTAAACATTGTTCTGTATGATGTTGAGTTGGAGAACTTTAGGTGAGTTATACTAAACATTGTTCTGTATGATGTTGAGTTGAAAAACTTTAGGTGAGTTATAGTGAACATTGTTCTGTATGATGTTGAGTTGGAGAACTTTAGGTGAGTTATACTAAACATTGTTCTGTATGATGTTGAGTTGGAGAACTTTAGGTGAGTTATACTAAACATTGTTCTGTATGATGTTGAGTTGGAGAACTTTAGGTGAGTTATACTAAACATTATTTTGTATGATGTTGAGTTGGAGAACTTTAGGTGAGTTATACTGAACATTGTTCTGTATGATGTTGAGTTGGAGAACTTTAGGTGAGTTATACTAAACATTGTTTTGTATGATGTTGAGTTGAAGAACTTTAGGTGAGTTATAGTGAACATTGTTCTGTATGATGTTGAGTTGGAGAACTTTAGGTGAGTTATACCAAACATTGTTCTGTATGATGTTGAGTTGGAGAACTTTAGGTGAGTTATACTAAACATTGTTCTGTATGATGTTGAGTTGGAGAACCTTTAGTGAATTATACTAAACATTGTTCTGTATGATGTTGAGTTGGAGAACTTTAGGTGAGTTATACTAAACATTGTTCTGTATGATGTTGAGTTGGAGAACTTTAGGTGAGTTATACTAAACATTGTTCTGTATGATGTTGAGTTGGAGAACTTTAGGTGAGTTATACTAAACATTGTTCTGTATGATGTTGAGTTGAAGAACTTTAGGTGAGTTATACTAAACATCGTTCTGTATGATGTTGAGTTGGAGAACTTTAGGTGAGTTATACCAAACATTGTTCTGTATGATGTTGAGTTGAAAAACTTTAGGTGAGTTATAGTGAACATTGTTCTGTATGATGTTGAGTTGGAGAACTTTAGGTGAGTTATACTAAACATTGTTCTGTATGATGTTGAGTTGGAGAACTTTAGGTGAGTTATACTAAACATTGTTCTGTATGATGTTGAGTTGGAGAACCTTTAGTGAATTATACCAAACATTGTTCTGTATGATGTTGAGTTGGAGAACTTTAGGTGAGTTATACTAAACATTGTTCTGTATGATGTTGAGTTGGAGAACTTTAGGTGAGTTATACCAAACATTGTTCTGTATGATGTTGAGTTGAAAAAACTTTAGGTGAGTTATAGTGAACATTGTTCTGTATGATGTTGAGTTGGAGAACTTTAGGTGAGTTATATTAAACATTGTTCTGTATGATGTTGAGTTGGAGAACCTTTAGTGAATTATACTAAACATTGTTCTGTATGATGTTGAGTTGGAGAACTTTAGGTGAGTTATACCAAACATTGTTCTGTATGATGTTGAGTTGGAGAACTTTAGGTGAGTTATACTAAACATTGTTCTGTATGATGTTGAGTTGGAGAACTTTAGGTGAGTTATACCAAACATTGTTCTGTATGATGTTGAGTTGGAGAACTTTAGGTGAGTTATACCAAACATTGTTCTGTATGATGTTGAGTTGAAAACTTTAGGTGAGTTATACTGAACATTGTTCTGTATGATGTTGAGTTGGAGAACTTTAGGTGAGTTATACTAAACATTGTTCTGTATGATGTTGAGTTGGAGAACTTTAGGTGAGTTATACCAAACATTGTTCTGTATGATGTTGAGTTGGAGAACTTTAGGTGAGTTATACTAAACATTGTTCTGTATGATGTTGAGTTGAAAACTTTAGGTGAGTTATACTGAACATTGTTCTCTATAATGTTGAGTTGGAGAACTTTAGGTGAGTTATACTAAACATTGTTCTGTATGATGTTGAGTTGGAGAACTTTAGGTGAGTTATACTAAACATTGTTCTGTATGATGTTGAGTTGGAGAACTTTAGGTGAGTTATACTAAACATTGATCTGTATGATGTTGAGTTGGAGAACTCTAGGTGAGTTATACTAAACATTGTTCTGTATGATGTTGAGTTGGAGAACTTTAGGTGAGTTATACTGAACATTGTTCTGTATGATGTTCAGTTGGAGAACTTCAGGTGAGTTATACCAAACATTGTTCTGTATGATGTTGAGTTGGAGAACCTTAGTGAATTATACCAAACATTGTTCTGTATGATGTTGAGTTGGAGAACTTTAGGTGAGTTATACCAAACATTGTTCTGTATGATGTTGAGTTGGAGAACTTTAGGTGAGTTATACTAAACATTGTTCTGTATGATGTTGAGTTGGAGAACTTTAGGTGAATTATACCAAACATTGTTCTGTATGATGTTGAGTTGGAGAACCTTTAGTGAATTATACTAAACATTGTTCTGTATGATGTTGAGTTGGAGAACTTTAGGTGAGTTATACTAAACATTGTTCTGTATGATGTTGAGTTGGAGAACTTTAGGTGAGTTATACTAAACATTGTTCTGTATGATGTTGAGTTGGAGAACTTTAGGTGAGTTATACTAAACATTGTTCTGTATGATGTTGAGTTGGAGAACTTTAGGTGAGTTATACTAAACATTGTTCTGTATGATGTTGAGTTGAAGAACTTTAGGTGAGTTATACCAAACATTGTTCTGTATGATGTTGAGTTGGAGAACTTTAGGTGAGTTATACCAAACATTGTTCTGTATGATGTTGAGTTGGAGAACTTTAGGTGAGTTATACTAAACATTGTTCTGTATGATGTTGAGTTGAAAAACTTTAGGTGAGTTATAGTGAACATTGTTCTGTATGATGTTGAGTTGGAGAACTTTAGGTGAGTTATACTAAACATTGTTCTGTATGATGTTGAGTTGGAGAACTTTAGGTGAGTTATATTAAACATTGTTCTGTATGATGTTGAGTTGGAGAACCTTTAGTGAATTATACTAAACATTGTTCTGTATGATGTTGAGTTGGAGAACTTTAGGTGAGTTATACTAAACATTGTTCTGTATGATGTTGAGTTGGAGAACTTTAGGTGAGTTATACTAAACATTGTTCTGTATGATGTTGAGTTGGAGAACTTTAGGTGAGTTATACTAAACATTGTTTTGTATGATGTTGAGTTGAAGAACTTTAGGTGAGTTATACTAAACATTGTTCTGTATGATGTTGAGTTGGAGAACTTTAGGTGAGTTATACTAAACATTGTTCTGTATGATGTTGAGTTGAAAAACTTTAGGTGAGTTATACTGAACATTGTTCTGTATGATGTTGAGTTGGAGAACTTTAGGTGAGTTATACTAAACATTGTTCTGTATGATGTTGAGTTGGAGAACTTTAGGTGAGTTATACTAAACATTGTTCTGTATGATGTTGAGTTGGAGAACTTTAGGTGAGTTATACTAAACATTGTTCTGTATGATGTTGAGTTGGAGAACCTTTAGTGAATTATACTAAACATTGTTCTGTATGATGTTGAGTTGGAGAACGTTAGGGAGTTATACTAAACATTGTTTTGTATGATGTTGAGTTGGAGAACTTTAGGTGAGTTATACTAAACATTGTTCTGTATGATTTGAGTTGGAGAACTTTAGGTCAGTTATACCAAACATTGTTCTGTATGATGTTGAGTTGGAGAACTTTAGGTGAGTTATACTAAACATTGTTCTGTATGATGTTGAGTTGGAGAACTTTAGGTGAGTTATACTAAACATTGTTCTGTATGATGTTGAGTTGGAGAACTTTAAGTGAGTTATTCTAAACATTGTTCTATATGATGTTGAGTTGGAGAACTTTAGGTGAGTTATACTAAACATTGTTCTGTATGATGTTGATTTGGAGAACTTTAGGTGAGTTATACTGAACATTGTTCTCTATGATGTTGAGTTGGAGAACTTTAGGTGAGTTATATTAAACATTGTTCTGTATGATGTTGAGTTGGAGAACTTTAGGTGAGTTATACTAAACATTGTTCTGTATGATGTTGAGTTGAAGAACTTTAGGTGAGTTATGCTAAACATTGTTCTGTATGATGTTGAGTTGGAGAACTTTAGGTGAGTTATACTAAACATTGTTCTGTATGATGTTGAGTTGGAGAACTTCAGGTGAGTTATACTAAACATTGTTCTGTATGATGTTGAGTTGGAGAACTTTAGGTGAGTTATACCAAACATTGTTCTGTATGATGTTGAGTTGGAGAACTTTAGGTGAGTTATACCAAACATTGTTCTGTATGATGTTGAGTTGGAGAACTTTAGGTGAGTTATACTAAACATTGTTCTGTATGATGTTGAGTTGAAAAACTTTAGGTGAGTTATAGTGAACATTGTTCTGTATGATGTTGAGTTGGAGAACTTTAGGTGAGTTATACTAAACATTGTTCTGTATGATGTTGAGTTGGAGAACTTTAGGTGAGTTATACTAAACATTGTTCTGTATGATGTTGAGTTGGAGAACTTTAGGTGAGTTATACTAAACATTATTTTGTATGATGTTGAGTTGGAGAACTTTAGGTGAGTTATACTAAACATTGTTCTGTATGATGTTGAGTTGGAGAACTTTAGGTGAGTTATACCAAACATTGTTCTGTATGATGTTGAGTTGGAGAACTTTAGTTGAGTTATACTAAACATTGTTCTGTATGATGTTGAGTTGGAGAACTTTAGGTGAGTTATACCAAACATTGTTCTGTATGATGTTGAGTTGAAGAACTTTAGGTGAGTTATACTAAACATTGTTCTGTATGATGTTGAGTTGGAGAACTTTAGGTGAGTTATACTAAACATTGTTCTGTATGATGTTGAGTTGAAAAACTTTAGGTGAGTTATACTGAACATTGTTCTGTATGATGTTGAGTTGGAGAACTTTAGGTGAGTTATACTAAACATTGTTCTGTATGATGTTGAGTTGGAGAACTTTAGGTGAGTTATACTAAACATTGTTCTGTATGATGTTGAGTTGGAGAACTTTAGGTGAGTTATACCAAACATTGTTCTGTATGATGTTGAGTTGAAAAACTTTAGGTGAGTTATACTGAACATTGTTCTCTATAATGTTGAGTTGGAGAACTTTAGGTGAGTTATACTAAACATTGTTCTGTTTGATGTTGAGTTGGTGAACCTTTAGTGAATTATACTAAACATTGTTCTGTATGATGTTGAGTTGGAGAACGTTAGGGAGTTATACTAAACATTGTTTTGTATGATGTTGAGTTGGAGAACTTTAGGTGAGTTATACTAAACATTGTTCTGTATGATGTTGAGTTGGAGAACTTTAGGTCAGTTATACTAAACATTGTTGTGTATGATGTTGAGTTGGAGAACTTTAGGTGAGTTATACTAAACATTGTTCTGTATGATGTTGAGTTGGAGAACTTTAGGTGAGTTATACTAAACATTGTTCTGTATGATGTTGTTGAAGAACTTCAGGTGAGTTATACTAAACATTGTTCTGTATGATGTTGAGTTGGAGAACTTTAGGTGAGTTATACTAAACATTGTTCTGTATGATGTTGAGTTGGAGAACTTTAGGTGAGTTATACTAAACATTGTTCTGTATGATGTTGAGTTGGAGAACTTTAGGTGAGTTATACTAAACATTGTTCTGTATGATGTTGAGTTGGAGAACTTTAGGTG
The DNA here is from genome assembly GCF_004210375.1 of Tachypleus tridentatus. Lineage (NCBI taxonomy): Eukaryota > Metazoa > Arthropoda > Merostomata > Xiphosura > Limulidae > Tachypleus > Tachypleus tridentatus. The sequence continues at coordinate 109,819,277 of NC_134831.1, forward strand.
GGTTATACTAAACATTGTTTTGTATGATGTTGAGTTGGAGAACTTTAGGTGAGTTATACTAAACATTGTTCTGTATGATGTTGAGTTGGAGAACTTTAGGTGAATTATACTAAACAGTGTTCTGTATGATGTTGAGTTGGAGAACTTTAGGTGAGTTATACTAAACATTGTTCTGTATGATGTTGAGTTGGAGAACTTTAGGTGAGTTATACTAAACATTGTTCTGTATGATGTTGTTGAAGAACTTTAGGTGAGTTATACTAAACATTGTTCTGTATGATGTTGAGTTGAAAAACTTTAGGTGAGTTATACTAAACATTGTTCTGTATGATGTTGAGTTGGAGAACTTTAGGTGAGTTATACTAAACATTGTTCTGTATGATGTTGAGTTGGAGACCTTTAGGTGAGTTATACTAAACATTGTTCTGTATGATGTTGAGTTGGAGAACTTTAGGTGAGTTATACTAAACATTGTTCTGTATGATGTTGAGTTGGAGAACTTTAGGTGAGTTATACTAAACATTGTTCTGTATGATGTTGAGTTGGAGAACTTTAGGTGAATTATACTAAACATTGTTCTGTATGATGTTGAGTTGGAGAACTTTAGGTGAGTTATACTAAATATTGTTCTGTATGATGTTGAGTTGGAGAACTTTAGGTGAGTTATACTAAACATTGTTCTGTATGATGTTGAGTTGGAGAACTTTAGGTGAGTTATACTAAACATTGTTCTGTATGATGTTGTTGAAGAACTTCAGGTGAGTTATACTAAACATTGTTCTGTATGATGTTGTTGAAGAACTTCAGGTGAGTTATACTAAACATTGTTCTGTATGATGTTGAGTTGAAAAACTTTAGGTGAGTTATACTAAACATTGTTCTGTATGATGTTGAGTTTAAAAACTTTAGGTGAGTTATGCTAAACATTGTTCTGTATGATGTTGAGTTGGAGAACTTTAGGTCAGTTATACTAAAGATTGTTCTGTATGATGTTGAGTTGGAGAACTTTAGGTGAGTTATACTAAACATTGTTCAGTATGGTGTTGAGTTGAAGAACTTTAGGTGAGTTATACTAAACATTGTTCTGTATGATGTTGAGTTGGAGAACTTTAGGTGAGTTATACTAAACATTGTTTCCAAACACATTGTTAGATTACTATGTTTTTATCCTAAAGTTGTTGATAATGATTGATTTAATTTATTTTGATGCACTAGAATGATGTTTCAGTGGTGTGAGGACCTCATCTTGTATTGTAAAAGAATGTTTCATTGGTTTGAGGACCATCATCTTGTATTGTAAAAGAATGTTTCAGTGGTGTGAGTACCTCATCTTGTATTGTTAAAGAATGATGTTTCAGTGGTGTGAGGACCTCATCTTGTATTGTTAAAGAATGATGTTTCAGTGGTGTGAGGACCTCATCCTTTATTTTCAGTAATTAAGAACAACTTTGTAGAGTCCATGTTATGTACCTTTCACACATCTAATTAATTGCAGTAAATAGCTGAAAACGTGAGTAAATGTCCTGTAGAGGAGTATTGATGCCAGTAATTCTACAAATATTAAGTCTGAACAAAATATGTTGGTTTCTAGGTGGGATGACAATACTTAGGAAGCAAAGTCATTCAAGTGGCAGTGGAAGAGACGTAGAAGGAAAGAGAAAAGTATCACATCTAGAGAAAGTGTCATCAGATTGGGTTAATGCCCCAGAGTTTGTGCCTAGATGTAAGTACTAAATAAATCTAAACACATCATAACAAACAAGCACTGTACTGACAGATTCCTGTGGCCTTGCTCATAATTTACTGTCACCAGAGAGTTAACTTGGTTCATTGTACTGTACGTAGACTTGTACTTTACTGTCACCAGACAGTTAACTTGGTTCACTGTACTGTACGTAGACTTGTACTTTACTGTCACCAGACAGTTAACTTGGTTCATTGTACTGAATGTAGACTTGTACTTTACTGTCACCAGTCAGTTAACTTGGTTCATTGTACTGTACGTAGACTTGTACTTTACTGTCACCAGTCAGTTAACTTGGTTCATTGTACTGAACATAGACTTGTACTTTACTGTCACCAGTCAGTTAACTTGGTTCATTGTACTGAACATAGACTTGTACTTTACTGTCACCAGTCAGTTAACTTGGTTCATTGTACTGTACGTAGACTTGTACTTTACTGTCACCAGTCAGTTAACTTGGTTCATTGTACTGTACGTAGACTTGTACTTTACTGTCACCAGACAGTTAACTTGGTTCATTGTACTGAACGTAGACTTGTACTTTACTGTCACCAGTCAGTTAACTTGGTTCATTGTAGTTCATTTGACTTAATTTGTTAGTACATAGGAGAGAAGATAATTTCTATAAATCTATTTTTTGAATGATATGTGTCACTGTGAACTGAGGAAACATTTTGACAGAAATCTTTCTTTATTGTCTTATGAGAGATAACTAATCCACAGCCAAGAAAATCAATTCCTTTCTCTGTTTGATTTTCACCTTTTTAATGTTATTTTAGAACAGAATGTAAGGCTGTAGAGGTTATTTTAATGACTGATTAACAATATGAGTTTAATTAATTGTGTATATTGTTATCAACAATACTCCATATAGTAATTAATGATATAGTTACACAGGTTTGTTTCTGCCCCTAATATTGAATGCTAAAATGGTTATTAATGTATATATTGTGTGTATCTGTAGAAATACAAATATCATTATAAAAGAACTTATAGATTGACTCAAATGAAAGTCATTCTTTAATTTTTATTGTTGGATGTTGTGAATTAATTCCTTTTTTATGAATTTTTTAGCATTAATAAAGTCTTACGCAGAGAAAGTAAAGTCAAGTGACACAGTCAGCCATACGGCATCATTTCCTGTTCACCAGCTTGTCCCTCTATGTCCGTACACTGCTGGTGACGAGTGCCCGTTTGGAAACACCTGTCAGTATTTACATGGGGAAGTGTGTGACATCTGTAATAAGCCAGTATTACATCCTTTGGATGAAACACAAAGAAGTCAGCATAGAGATGTAAGTGTTTTTTTCAGATATACAAACAAAATTTATCTTTGAGAATGATTGTCAGAAGGTTTGTGTAGATATATCACAAACATCCACAGTTTGTAGTAAGTTTGACGAAAGGATTATTTATCTGAATAGCTTATTAGATTTGAGCTTTTTTTTAATGTGACCTGTTCACTTTTGTGCAGGTTACAAAATATTTCTTGTTTGATTTTTGAGGTTTTTGTGTTGTTATATTAATTAATTACAATTTCTTATCTTATTCTACTTGTAATTGGTTGTGTATTTTTACGTTGTCTTTGGGCAATATTATACAAACTGATTACTGTTACGTGTCTTGTGAGAATGAATTCTACTTCCATAAGATAATTTTATATTCTTCAATGCATTTACTAAAACATTTTGTTATGTGTTTGTTATTAACTCTTTCAACACAGACTCAGTCAGTTTGACCAACCACATGACCTCTTTGTGCTTGTTTAAAGCCTTTACAAATCTTATTCTTCTAACTGGTAGTATTTCAGTTAACATTATACTTTTAACTGGCAATATTTCAGTTGACATTATACTTTTAACTGGCAGTATTTCAGTTGACATTATACTTTTAACTGGCAGTATTTCAGTTGACATTATACTTTTAACTGGCAGTATTTCAGTTGACATTATACTTTTAACTGGCAGTATTTCAGTTAACATTATACTTTTAACTGGCAGTATTTCAGTTAACATTATACTTCTAACTGGCAGTATTTCAGTTGACATTATACTTCTTACTTGCAGTATTTCAGTTGACATTATACTTTTAACTGGCAGTATTTCAGTTAACATTATACTTCTAACTGGCAGTATTTCAGTTAACATTATACTTCTAACTGGCAGTATTTCAGTTAACATTATACTTCTAACTGGCAGTATTTCAGTTAACATTATACTTCTAACTGGCAGTATTTCAGTTAACATTATACTTCTAACTGGCAGTATTTCAGTTAACATTGAAGGATTTCACATACAAAAATCATATTTTTTACTCAACTATTTTCAGTAAACTAAAAGATTTGTCTATGAATATATTGAGTATTTGTTTTGAATAATCTGTGTGCAAAAGGAGTTTCACATTCAAATTCAAAATAGTTTTTCTATTCCCAGAAATAGTAAATCTTTGTTTCATTAGTTACTTACTCTTTTCTAAGGTAAATTTGACTGACCTATGACCTAATGACCACCAAAAAATCTAATCTAAATAACCATTTTTGTATTTCTAGAATGACTTGAAATTGTAACATAAAATCACATTTGTTTGACCTAGCTAGCTTTAACTTATAACAATGTATATCTATTTATAACTAATATTTATTGTTTTGTGGTCCTTTTGATTGTTCTTTGAATGTGTCAGCATTATAATCTGTCTGCACATTACAAGTTGTAAACCAAACATTTACACGTTGCTAACATTATACTATGGAATTATGTTACCCATGTACAACTCCCATACTTATCATGTGTCTTGTTAAACTTTTTTATTATTAATATCCATTTTATATAATCTAACCTAAATAGATTTATAGTTTTTATAATAATGACATTTTAAACAGGAATATCACACTTTTCAAATCTTTTCTTCTAGTGGTTCATTATCAAGGATATTTAAGCCTACTTTTATACAGTAATGGTACTAATACAACTAATTTAACTAAATAATGCACTAAAGAACATAGACTAATAATATGCATGAAGTAGACAATTTTTACCTTCCTCTTACAATTTTTCTGGCTTTTCAGTGATGCAACAACAGTCGTCTCAAATTAATTAAAGCTAGTCGTTAAGTTTCTCACAGGATTGTTGCTTGTACTCTGAGTGAAACTGTCTGTTACCTGTTCAGAATGCAATGATATCTAATATGTCATTTGATGGATAAGTACATTAACTTTCTGTTTGTTATATATAATGAAACGGAACAGAGAACTGTGAATACATTTTCAAAGAGTCGATGTGGCAGAAAGAGTTTGTGTTTCAGTTGGTAGCTTTGTAATCAAATAAATTGAAGTCTTTTTATGGTTTGTCTGAGAAATAACTATTCTGTTATAAGTGATATACATTTCTTTCTCTTTCAAAGGATGGTGGAAAAAATAGAGAAAATAACATGCTTAATGAAAATGTCACATTCATCACATCAGGGAAAATCTGGAATATAGAATTGATATACTATTAAACTGTGGATTGTTAGCTATGATTGTATGCTATGATAACTGATATACCACAAACAAAATATAGTTTAATAACATTTTGAATGCAAGACACTAAAACATTCATGTCATGTCGTGTATAAAACAATACCTGGATTGAAAGAGTTAACAGAAACTTAATAGTAAAGGATTGATATTCATAAGGGTTAGTTAAGCCTAAAAATACTAAAATCTGGGGTTGGATTCTCCATCATGGACACATCAGAGATAATTCAATATGGCTGTATTTTAAAGCAGACAACTAGTAAGGGCTTAAAATAGTCCAAATATAGATAAAACTACATCAGACTTTATAAATAGGGTAATTTACAAAGATTCTGTCAACATGTGGAAGATTAGAATATGTGAAGAATTTATAAATAGGGTAATTTATCTAGATTTTGTCAATCTTTTGGAAGGTTAGTATGCCTGAATAATGTATATATATATATATATACAGTAATTTACCTAGATTTTGTCTACATGGGCAAGGTTGGTATATGTCAAGAATTGAAAATATGGTAATTTACCTAGAAACTGTGTACACGTGGAAGTTTAGTATGTGTGAAGAATGTATAAATAGGGTTATTTATGTAGTCTGTGTACATGTGGAAGGTTTATTATATATGAAGAATATATAAATAGTAATTTACATAGATTCTGTCTACATGTGGAAAGTTTAGTATGTGTGAAGAATGTAGAAATACGGTAATTTACCTAGATTTTGTCTACATGTTGAAGGTTTATTATATGTGAAGAATATGTTAGTATTGAAATTAACCCAGATTTTGTCTGTGTATGGAATGTTTAGTGATTGATATTATAAAACACGTTTGGCTTGTGTCAATAGAAAACTGTTTGACTTTCACTGGTTTATTTTTGGAATTTTCAGTAAATGTAAACTTTGTGATTATCGAATTAAAATAAATCTTTAATGCATTACATGATACACCCTTTGACACATTACATGATACACCCTCTGACACATCAGAGAATGTCTGAGAAAAATTTATAGAAATATTTCTTTCCATGTTTCCCTTTCATCTTGATCTGAGTTTTTTCCTTGGTGCTTCTAACCCTGAGAACCCATGTGTTTACATATTCTTTTGAGTTAACTTTTCAAAAACCCCAGTCATGTTATCAAGAATAATAGTGTTGAAAGATACTTACTTTGATCCTTTAATGTTGGTGTAACAATACATAAATTGTTTCTTTTCATACTTTGTTTCCACCTGTATTGGTAAACTGGAATTGTTCTCACAGTTTTTGAAGATGTGCAGATAGTTTCCCTTTTGATGTCTAGCTTCTCACATACTCTTAAGTCATGCTGTACTAACATTCTATTGGTTTCATTATTCCCATGTGTAAAACTCTTAAGTCATGCTGTACTAACATTCTATTGGTTTCATTATTCCCATGTGTAAAACTAATAAGTTATGCTGTACTAACATTCTGTTGGTTTCATTATTCCCATGTGTAAAACTCATACCTTCTGTTTGTTAATGTCCAAATAATGGAACACTTTCATGTTTCACATTTTTGTTTGTATAGCATAATAACTTTATATAATGTATTAGACATCTTAAAAACTACAGTTTCTGATTGTGGTATACTTTACCAGTGATATCCCATAGAATACCATCTTGATACTTGTCTTCCATTGTTTACACTGTGGATAGCCTTGAGTTACATCATGCTTTGTCACTTCCACAATTTTGCTCCCTTCAAGCTTTTTGAGGTTGACAAACGTGTGTCTGTTCCAATGTTTATCAAGTTACAGATTTAAAACACCTTACCACCAGTGTGTATAACATGAGGTCATATTGTTTGTGTTTAGAGATAACATCTCTAGTATCACCATTGATGCTAAAACCACGTGTACATTCCAATTTACTTTTGTTATTCAGTTTAATTTTAGATGTGGGAACAATGTGATCTAACTCGGATTTATCTCAGATTTAGGAACAATGTGATTTATCTTAGATGTAGGAACAATCTGTTCTAACTTAGATTTATCTTAGATCTAGGAACAATGTGATTTATCTTAGATGTAGAAACAATCTGTTCTAACTTAGATATATTTTAGATATAGGAACAATGTGATCTAACTCAGATTTATCTTAGATGAAGGAACAATCTGTTCTAACTCAGACTTATCCTAACTTGTGATATTCAGGTTATTTCTTCTGATAAATTAATTTTTCATCAGGATTGTTTAAAGGAAGTGGAACGAGATATGGAGCTTTCTTTCGCTGTTCAGCGGAGTGTTGGGAAGTGTTGTGGGATATGTATGGAACCTGTTTTAGATAAACAACCACGAGAGGAAAGGTTGTTTGGAATTTTGCAAAATTGTAATCATGTTTTCTGCGTCAGCTGTATTCGTAAGTGGAGAAGCAGCAAAGAGTTTTCATCTAAGCATATCAGGTTTGTGTATTTCTTAATCTTACAACTAGGTAAATATCTTCATTCAGTATTGTACTGTGTGTTGTTGTAGTTTGTATGTAATGTTGTGTTGAGTTGATTTATTTTTGTAAGAGCTAATGGAGTTTGACTTTGTTTCTGTAAAGTGTACATTAGCAATGATTCAGTTCTGATATGTGATTATTATGTATATTATTATTATATATTACCAATGATGAATTTCGATTAATTGATACAGCTATATTTGGTTATCATATACAGAGCTTGCCCAGAATGTAGAGTGTCGTCAGATTTTGTAACACCAAGTCAGTACTGGGTGGAGGAAGAAGACGAGAAAAAGAAAATAATTGAAAATTATAAACAGGCCTTAAGGTAGAGTTTTGTGTTCAGTATAATTAATTATACAAGTCTTAATTATAAACAGGCCTTAAGGTAGAGTATTGTATTCAGTATAATTAATTATACAAGTCTTAATTATAAACAGGCCTTAAGGTAGAGTATTGTATTCAGTATAATTAATTATAGAAGTCTTAATTATAAACAGGCCTTAAGGTAGAGTATTGTATTCAGTATAATTAATTATACAAGGTAGAGTATTGTGTTCAGTATAATTAATTATACAAGGTCGAGTATTGTGTTCAGTATAATTAATTATACAAGGTCGAGTATTGTGTTCAGTATAATTAATTATACAAGGTCGAGTATTGTGTTCAGTATAATTAATTATACAAGGTAGAGTATTGTGTTCAGTATAATTAATTATACAAGGTAGAGTATTGTGTTCAGTATAATTAATTATACAAGGTAGAGTATTGTGTTCAGTATAATTAATTATACAAGGTAGAGTATTGTGTTCAGTATAATTAATTATACAAGGTAGAGTATTGTGTTCAGTATAATTAATTATACAAGGTAGAGTATTGTGTTCAGTATAATTAATTACACAAGTCTTGATAGGTGATGGATGTATCTTACACACCTGACAAAATGTCATTTGTGTTCAGTATAGTTAATCAAATATAATTATACAAGTCTTGATAGGTGATGGATGTATCCTACACACCTGACAAAATGTCATTTGTGTTCAGTATAGTTAATCAAATATAATTATACAAGTCTTGATAGGTGATGGATGTATCCTACACACCTGACAAAATGTCATTTGTGTTCAGTATAGTTAATCAAATATAATTATACACGTCTTGATAGGTGATGGATGTATCCTACAACCTGACAAAATGTCATTTGTGTTCAGTATAGTTAATCAAATATAATTATACACGTCTTGATAGGTGATGGATGTATCCTACACACCTGAAAAAATGTCATTTGTGTTCAGTATAGTTAATCAAATATAATTATACAAGTCTTGATAGGTGATGGATGTATCCTACACACCTGAAAAAATGTCATTTGTGTTCAGTATAGTTAATCAAATATAATTATACAAGTCTTGATAGGTGATGGATGTATCCTACACACCTGACAAAATGTCATTTGTGTTCAGTGTTTAGTATAGTTAATCAAATATAATTATACAAGTCTTGATAGGTGATGGATGTATCCTACAACCTGACAAAATGTCATTTGTGTTCAGTGTTTAGTATAGTTAATCAAATATAATTATACAAGTCTTGACAGGTGATGGATGTATCCTACACACCTGACATAATGCAATTTGTGTTTAGTGTTTAGTATAGTTAATCAAATATAATTATACAAGTCTTGATAGGTGATGGATGTATCTTACACACCTGACAAAATGTCATTTGTGTTCAGTATAGTTAATCAAATATAATTATACAAGTCTTGATAGGTGATGGATGTATCTTACACACCTGACAAAATGTCATTTGTGTTCAGTATAGTTAATCAAATATAATTATACAAGTCTTGATAGGTGATGGATGTATCCTGTATGTTTGACATAATGCAATTATGTGAAGTGATATAAAAGATAGATTGTACACTTTTGGTATGTTCTTATAAAAACTCACACAAAATAACATTCATGGTTAGGACTATTTCAGGACAACACTGGAACAATGCAAATAAAATAATAATCGTATTTTTTGAAAAGTTGTGCATGTAGACAAATCTTAACATTCACATTTGAAGTGATTGGAGGACAGGCATGAATAATATTGACGTTAAATATTATATCACAAACAGGATGTTAGTATGATTATATTATATATTGTATTATAGAATGTTAGCATGATTATATTATATATTGTATTAGAGAATGTTAGTATGATTATATTATAGAATGTTAGTATGATTATATTATAGAATGTTAGTATGATTAATTACTAACAAGTTAGTGTCAAACATTCTTTCTGTTTCACTAAGAACCAAAGCTCTGAGCTGCTTATAAACTCCACTGTAAAACATCATTGGTGCTAAGAACCACTCAACAATAAAATATGGTAAATTTACATTTTTATTCTTTTGTGAAACCAAGTCTGCAGCACAATTGGTCTTTTGAACTTCATAAAATTGTTTTAACTGATACATTAACATAAGCATTTTCCAACACTGGAGGCAGGCACTTTTGCTTGGCATACAATAAACTGTTATCAAATTTTGTTATAAATATTACCCATGATTGTAAAATGAAATTTAATTTTGAAAAAAAAAAAAGCCTAATTATTTTAATATTACTACGAACTTCAGAAATAACTGATAAATAAATTATTGCTGTTTGATTTTACTTTCATAAATTTTGATTTCACCTATATAAAAGTCAGTGTATGCTTCATGTCACATCACAATTAATTTCTTAAAATAGGAGGAGTAATAAAAGTCACAATGCATTTATCTAGATAGAATAGTTTATCTTCTGTACATTATGATTTTAATGACAGGTGTGAGAGGGATGTCAAACTTTATAAGTGTTGTAAGTGTTGGTATAATTATTTTAAAGTGAAGACACACTGTGTGATTGCCTGGTTTAGGGCCAAGCCATAACATTTAGCATCAAAATAAAAATATTGATTCAGTTTTAAACTTAAATCATCTCTGAATTAAACTATTTGCTCTTATATCACTAACGTTTTCAATAAAAGTTCTCTTTAATCATTGGAGACTCTAAATTTAGAAGTAAATATTTTTGTATCTTTGTTGTCTATACATTTTACTGGTTGCTGATAGGTTGACTTCTTCTGTCAACAGTTCTATGTTAAGGTTGACAATATATGAACCATAGTTGTTGTTGGTATGTTGACTTCCTCTCAACAGTTCTATGTTAAGTTTGGCAATATGTGAACCATAGTTGTTGCTGATAGGTTGATTTCCTCTCAGCAGTTCTATGTTAAGGTTGACAATATGTGAACGTTAGTTGTTGCTGATAAGTTGACTTCCTCTCAACAGTTCTATGTTAAGTTTGACAATATGTGAACGTTAGTTGTTGCTGATAAGTTGACTTCCTCTCAGCAGTTCTATGTTAAGATTGACAATATGTGAACGTTAGTTGTTGCTGATAAGTTGACTTCCTCTCAGCAGTTCTGTTAAGGTTGACAATATGTGAACGTTAGTTGTTGCTGATAGGTTGACTTTCTCTCAACAGTTCTATGTGGTGTATGTCTGTGTTGTTAAATGGTTCACAGCAACACTTATCTGAGGTAAGTGAAGGAAACAGAAGAAAGGCTAAAAAACACAAACTATAGGTCTTTAAGATAGATAGTTATTGTAAAGATATTTTGAGTTTTAATACTGAAATCGTAGAATACACTTGGAAATTATTAGAAAGTTGCTGATATTTGAGTTCTTTGTGTATTTTTTTCCTTTTCTCCAGTGCAAAACCTTGTAAGTATTTTAGACAAGGACAAGGGGTTTGTCCATTTGGTGGTGCTTGTTTCTACCTACATGCATATCCAGATGGAAGGAAAGCAGAACTTCCACCGCCCAGGCCACGTCGCAGACAGAATCAGGATGGTGAACTGGAAACAGTCGATGTAAGTCTTATCTTTTGGAACTTTTGTCTACAAAAGAATGAGTTACATTACTTAAGATAATTTTCTGTATTAGCATTTTGTCTGTGTTAAAGTGTGACCAGAAGATTGTCCTATTACATTTATCAAATCTTTCCATATTGTGCTGCCCTCTATATGTAATTTTTTACAATTTACAATGCATACCACAAGCCTTCAGCTCCCCCATCCCCATTGGAATTAAAGATTCCATTATGTCTCTCATACAAATCAATGTCATAGCTCCTTCTGAACCTTTCAATCCTGGCCACACTGATTAGGATTTCAATTACTTGTCTTTCTCCCTCTAGAGCTTGTTTTGCCTTCCTACACCCTGCTCAATGATTCTGTTCAACCCTCATTGGATTTTTTGAATTTTGTTTGTCAGGTATGCAATGTTTTGTCTGTTAGTCCTATTTCTTATGACCTAAATTTTTCCCTTGAGGGTTTTTTCTGGATATGTCCTCTCCCTCCTCAGTTCCTTGTTATTCTGCCTGCCATCTTTAGCTTTGGCTTTTCAGATGGGGATTCTTTATTTTTGAGACCTTTTGGGTCATGATGCCATATTGTCATGGACTCATCTCCTGGCTCCTTATCTACAGAAACTATGTATGGATCCTATTTTTTAGATGCTTCATGTTGGACAGTTTTGGAGTCTTTCAGAGTCTAGGGTCACTTAGGTCCAACAGCAATCCACCCTTTCTCATCTGGTGGCTCATTTGTCTCACATAAAGCCAAGCATGGCATTGATTCCTATCTCCTTCCCTTCCAAGCACTTGCTTGTTCTTTCTTCCCATGATGCCACTGTTCATTGTTTTTCATGGCAATTCACTACACAACAGTTGTTTTGATAGAAGCTCATCTGACAGCTTTTGTTCATTAGTGGAGCCCTTTCATATCAGATGTTTGGTTTCACAAAGTATTGTCAAAAAGTTTTGTTATCCCATTTCTTACTCTTCCTTTATTCAGTGTGTCTATTTTTTTTCTTCCTTTTCAGGATCACTCGTTGCACCAGTGTCTTTATGAGGTAATATAAGAGCTCCTCACACAGCAGGTTCTACTGTTTGTTTGCAGTTCCTAAAAGACTGAGGACTGTAGGGTGGTTTTTGACCTATCCTTTCTGAAACAATGCATTCATGCCACAAATTTCACAATGGAATTCTACCTTACTCTTATTGGGCTTTTACTCCAGGTCTTTAGATGACCAAGTGATTGTCTGTAATGCTTATCTGCATTTTCCCACCTTCAGCTTATCTATTGTAGAGTAGTGTACCAATTTTGTGACTTTCCTTTCGGACATGCTTTTGCAATGTGTCTTTTGGTGTTAAGTGCAAAGCTTCACTCTTTATTTTCCTGCTCCGAGGTTGTGCTTTACTTTTACGTGGACATCTGGTTTCTTATTGCTCTTTCCAAACAGGAGTTGGACTGTCATAGTAATGAACTTCTTCTTGAAACTGTTTGGGTGGATTAGTTGATGAAATTGGAGAAATCCTTTCTTCATACAACCCAGTACCTCATTCATTTGGGTGTTTTCTTTAACACCTATCTCAGTAAGGCTCAACCTTTCTGGCTCTGTTCCCTGGAATTGGCTGTTCAGAATGCCTTGTACTACCCTTACACTGCTCACAAGGTTCTGTTGTTTTGGGGATGAGGTCTTTGACTCTTCTCATATCTTTCAGTTGGGCTCATACACTGCCCCTTCAATGGGTCTTCCACAACCAGTGGAAACTTGTTTGGTATTCTCCAACCACGTTTTTTTTTTTCCACATTATGGACAAGGCTCGTAGTTCAGTAGGTGTCCCAATTCCTTCTCTTTAGCCAGATTTGCACATGTTCATTGATACATTTCTTCAGGGCTGGGGTGTGTGGTTCACTACCAAATGATTTTGGGCTGTTGGTTGGTGAAGGAACATTCTATTCATATGAGCATTCTCAAACTTTTTGCTGCTTATTGGGCTTTTGGATTTATTTTTTTTTCTATCTCCAGAGATCGGTTGGTCATGATCCACTCTGACAGTTCAACAGTGGTGGCTCATCTCAGTCCTCAATGGGGCAAGCACTCAGTTGAGATCCTTGTATTTTCTCACCTAGAATCTTCTTGTTTTCCTTATGATCATCCCATTCATTTGGTGTGTTACATACTGAGTGCTTTTGACCATGTGGTTGATTATCTTTCTAAAACGGATAGAATTTACTTGTTTTTGGCAGCTTTGCAATTGTTGGGTTCCCCCTCAATGTTCGGTTACTTTTGATTTGGTCTCCTGTTTCCCATTCTCAAGCTTTATCTATAGATGTCTTTAACCAGGATTTGTCAAACAAGTTCCATTATGTTTGTTCTCCTATATGATTTCTTCACTGTGTAGTCTACCTCATCCATATATCACTTTGTGCAAAGTTCTTCTGATTGTTCCTTAATGGCCTGCTCAACTGTGGTTTCCTTGCTTGCTCTAGTTACAGTTGTTTCCTCCCATCTCGCTACCATTATTTCTCAAACTCGTTTGTCAAACAAGATCACTCATTCTGCATTCCACATTTCATGTTTTTCACCTTTACTCTTGGCTTTTGTCTGGTCCACTGGTGAGGATATCTCAAAGTGGGTAACATTTCATTTAGCATATTCCATTTGTTCTTCATCCATGGCTGTGTATCAATGGAAATGGAATGTTTTTCTCATCTGGGCCCTGGCCTTCTCGTCTAACAGTTGCTGACGTCTCTCAGTTTCTTTCATGACTTTTTTTTTGCAAAGGGATCTTCCATCTCCTTGATACCTTGTTATCATACTTTTTGCTTTTCTTATTACCACAGGGTCTTTCATTCCCCTGTCCTTACACTTTTGATCCATTTTTTCTGGATACATTGGCTGCCTAGTTGTCCAATACTTTTGAATTGAGACATTAATCTTGTGCTCTCTTAACTTTATCTCCATTTGAACCCAGTGTCATGTGTTTTTTGTTTTGGCTTTTCCTTAAGGCATATTTCCTTTTCCTCTTAGCCTGTGAGTGTTGTCAGTTGGATATATTTGGTGTCACTCTCACACTGTATTATCCAACATATCTTCTTCTTCAGCAGCTTGTAAGGGTAACTTTTCCTCTTAGCCTGTGAGTGTTGTCAGTTGGATATATTTGGTGTCACTCTCACACTGTATTATCCAACATATCTTCTTCTTCAGCAGCTTGTAAGGGTAACTTTTCCTCTTAGCTCTGCGAGTGTTGTCAGTTGGATATATTTGGTGTCACTCTCACACTGTATTATCCAACATATCTTCTTCTTCAGCAGCTTGTAAGGGTAACTTTTCCTCTTAGCCTGTGAGTGTTGTCAGTTGGATATATTTGGTGTCACTCTCACACTGTATTATCCAACATATCTTCTTCTTCAGCAGCTTGTAAGGGTAACTTTTCCTCTTAGCCTGTGAGTGTTGTCAGTTGGATATATTTGGTGTCACTCTCACACTGTATTATCCAACATATCTTCTTCTTCAGCAGCTTGTAAGGGTAACTGCTACTTTCTTGCTTATTTCCCTTCCTTTTGTTTCTCATCCTAATCCAGATGGACTTCCATGTTTGGTATGTGCCCATCATTGTTATATTGCCTACAAAGCTTCTTTCAGAGGTTCCCATTCCTATCTATTTATTTCCTGATAACCATCTTTCTCTTGGGGTTTTTCTCTCTTGTATTCATTATTTAATTCAGTTGACTTGTTCCTTTTTTTCCTCTTCCCTTGTTGTGTGTCACCTTCCATTAAATCCACTTTCTCACCATTTCCATTGTTTCTTTTCTCTGGTGACTGACCTTTGGAGGAGATTTTACAGTTAGGCATGTGGAGCACCCTTCAGCCATTCATCTAGTGTCTTAGCCAAATCAAAGTCTGAAGTATAGAAGACCCAACATGGCCAGGTGGGTTAAGGCATTTGACTCCTAATATGAATGTTGCAGATTCAAATCCCCATCACACCAAACATGCTCCTCCTTTCATTTGTGGGGGTGTGACGATCAATCCCACTATTAGTTGGTAAAAGAGTTACCCAAGAGTTGGAGGTGGGTGGTGATGACTAGCTGCCTTGCCTCTTGTCTTACACTGCTAAATTAGGGATGGCTAGAGCAGATATCCCTTGTGTAGCTTTGAGAGAAATTAAAAAAAACAAACAAAAAAACTGATGGTAGAAAATACCGAGGATGCAGAAACCACAACATGATGAAGACAATGGGAAATGAATGGCTGAGACTTTAGGTAACTCTTTATTAATGCTTTCTTTTCTTTCAAAAGGCCCTTGCTTTGAATTTCATGTATTGTATTCTGCTCTGTGGCAAGTGGTGCCTGACCAGGCAGTCTTTCTACATGAATCTACACTGTATGTAATGTTGATTTATGTGCTCTTTCCATGGCTTTGCATTCTTACCTTCGAAATGAGGCGTTTCACAAGATCACTGGAGAGTCAGTCACCTCGTGATGTACGTTTCATAAATAGTCTTGTTTTAGACTGTACCACTCATGGATGGCGTGGGTAAAGCAGAAGGGAATAACTGCCCATTCGTGCTATGCCTTGACTGAATAAATCAATATAGTCTGCTTGTCAAAATAAAGTTTTGTGATTACCCATTGCAATGTCTGAGGTTAGCTGTTTCTCTGGGCTCTCAAATGTTCTTTCAGTTGAGTATGGAAGTTTTACCATGTGCCAGTGCTGAGCTGCTGGGTGGTTGACTGTGGAGGCCTCCTGCTCAATGGGTTACACACAGGTGGCTATAACCTACTTAGTTCAGGCAGAGTAGGGTGTTGGTGTAGAAGGCATACCATCCTCTGGATTTAATGACCCATATGACAGTGTCAATGCAGTTCATTCCTTCAATTAGGTGTCCTTGTCCTGTTCTCATGTGAATGTTGGTACCCCACAGAATGATTTTTGTTTATCTAGTGAGTAAATTTATGTTAGTCCTCACACAGGAGTTGTCCATCTTCCTCCCTTGTTTCTTCCTTCTGTGTGCTAGGTTGTTTCTGTTCTTGTTTCCTCATTTTCTCATGTAATGGTGATATTGTTGACTTTTTGATGTTTTGGACCAGCCTGACTTTTGTGATAGTTGATTCCATGAAATGGAATTCTTTCAGATA
Source organism: Tachypleus tridentatus (assembly GCF_004210375.1). Classification (NCBI taxonomy): domain Eukaryota; kingdom Metazoa; phylum Arthropoda; class Merostomata; order Xiphosura; family Limulidae; genus Tachypleus; species Tachypleus tridentatus. The sequence goes on from NC_134831.1 coordinate 109,836,025, forward strand.
GTAGATGCTACATTCCTGGATTCTTGGCTGAATGCTGCTCTTGTTCCATACCTTGGAGTCAGTCATTTCTTCACATCCACAATTTTAGGGATGAGGTGATGATGGTATGCCGTTTTGGGTTTGGAGGTATTTGACTTACCAACTAAGGTCTGACATGACCTAACCATTCTACACCATGAGATCCATCATCCTTTATCCACTTTCCTTGTGTGCGATTGAGTTCTTCATTTATTTATTTGTTTGATTGAGATCACCTTCCTGACTTGGATGTACTCCCTTCCTTTTCCACCATGTTTGTTTGTAACTGTTCGTGGCAAAAGGATATCTGGTTCAGAATTGGTACATTGTCCCTTCTCAGATCATCTGATCTGTTTCTTCAGAAGTGTCCTTTTAGCGAGGTTCATTTGTTATTCCCTTGCACTGGTCCCTCCCTCTTTCTCATGTTGAATCCTAGTGAGGACCCTCCCTCTTTCTAATGTTGAATCCTAGTGAGGACCCTCCCTCTTTCTCATGTTGAATCCTAGTGAGGTCCCTCCCTCTTTCTAATGTTGGATCCTAGTGAATCTTGTGAGAGAAAGGAAGTCCTGTATGAGAAGTTATAATTTTCCAAAACTGAAAATTTATTTCTGATAGTCTACTGATCAGTTGGTTAACACACTTTCATTGTATTTTTATATCAGTAAAGTGTTCCAACAGTTACCAAAATGAGACCTAATATTAACATAGTTCCTTTTTTTTTTCACAGAGAATACTTTTGTGGGATTTCTTTGATTTCTACAGCGATCAGATATTGTTTCACCTGGACATTGAAGACATGCTAGATTTGTTCACCGATACTGATTCAGAATATAGTGATTTAGACTTATAGGAAAGTTTTCTTGCTTCTCCATGTTTTTTTGAGCAAACTTTTCAATACCATTGCCAGTTTGGAGAAGAAGAAGTGCAGATGTAGGTTATTTTAAAGATTACTAAAGAATGAAACGCTTTGTTTGTGGAATAGTTCTCTTGCTTTATGCAACAGCAAGACAATATTGTATAATCAAAAAACAATTTGTTATAGAGGTTGAAGTCTTAATCTTGTAATGTTACTTTTCTTGATATGCTTTTTCTTCTATTAAAACTTAATAAATGTTTAACATTCTTTACAAAATCCATCTTAATGAACTGCCTTCAGTAATTTTGTCAAATGAAATTTTTCATTTTACAAGTTCTGGGATATTTTGTTTTGTTTCCATGTGTGGTTTTAGGACTTAAGACAAGCTTCTTAAAATGGTGTTCCATTACTTTTTATATGCGAGTCAGCTTGCTCCAGTCTTGATACCACTTCTTATAATAGAGAACGTAATTCATCTTCTGGAGATGTACTTACATCAAGGATGCATTTCTGACAATTTTATTTCCTTTCAATATTTAGCATAGTTTTGAAACAGTTTTGAAATTAAGTCCAACATGTTTATTGTATGTCATATGGTCAGATTAAGTCAAATATGTTTATTGTATGTCATATGGTCAAATTAAGTCCAACATGTTTATTGTATGTCATATGGTCAAATTAAGTACAATACATTTTTTAGCTGCACCATATGACATACAATAAACATATTGGACTTAATTTGACCATACGACATACAATAAACATAGACATTTCTTTATTTTTTTGCTATTTGACAGTTTAGTAGTTTGTGTCAAATGCCTCCACTTTAGAAATCTTCAGTTTAAAATTCACAACTTGATGTAGATGTCAGTGTTTTAGGTATTTTTCCAACCATTTATCTTCATTTAATCTTGTGTAATTCTACTTTCAATTCTTTGTCTTATTTACTCTTCTGTAATAGTTTCATCAACCTTTTGTCTTCATTTAAACTTCTCTAATAGTTTTTCAACCATTTGTCTTCACTTAACCTTCTGTAATAGTTTATTCAACCCTTTGTCTTTACTTAACCTTCTGAAATAGTTCATTCAACCATTTGTCTTTACTTAACCTTCTGTAATAGTTCATTCAACCATTTGTCTTTACTTAACCTTCTGTAATAGTTCATTCAACCCTTTGTCTTTACTTAACCTTCTGAAATAGTTCATTCAACCATTTGTCTTTACTTAACCTTCTGAAATAGTTCATTCAACCCTTTGTCTTTACTTAACCTTCTGAAATAGTTCATTCAACCATTTGTCTTTACTTAACCTTCTGAAATAGTTCATTCAACCCTTTGTCTTTACTTAACCTTCTGTAATAGTTCATTCAACCCTTTGTCTTTACTTAACCTTCTGTAATAGTTCATTTAACCCTTTGTCTTCACTTAACCTTCTGTAATAGTTCTTTCAACCATTTGTCTTCACTTAACCTTCTTAAATAGTTTATTCAACCCTTTCTTTACCTTCCCGTAATCCTCTGTAATAGTTCATTCAACCCTTTTCTATTTCTCACTTTTTCCAATAGTTTTTCACATTATTTAGTTACTAGTAATAATAGATGTTTAGAAATAAGTGATTTTATATAAACCCAGTGATCAAATTACATTTTGTGAAGTTATTTTTTACATTGTTTATTTTGGGTTTTCACCAGCTAGTAAACTTTGTGATGTAAGATTAACAAATTAATCATTTAACTTTAAGGTTTTCTTCAACAGATCAATAAATGGCTTATTTTGTCTCATGTTTATGAAATATTAATCAATGAACAAACTGCATTAACTTTTGCTGTATTTCAATTATCTATTTCTGTTTCAATCTTAGTGTTTGTTATGGTTTTAAAGTTTACTGTTTCATTCTGGGTGAAGTGGTGTTAAAACTAAACGGTAGTTGTATTTTCCTAGATGCTTGAGTGACAGTGTTAAAGAGACATATTAGACTGTTGGTTGGTAACAGTTCTGTGTGTAATTTCTTTCTAAACCACAATTTTGAAATGGATAATAAAGAGGTACTATTCTGTAGTGTAATTTAGTTTTTAATATGAAGCTTTTGCCAGTGAATGATATATTAACTGGCTTGATGAATATGGTTGATTGTTATTATTGTAGGGTATGTATTGTAGAGACAAAAAAAGAAATCGTTTGATGTGAATAAATCTAAACTTTGCAATGAATTCAGTGTTAGCCTTTGTTATATTAACTGTATTTGTAGTATGCTAGTCACATTTTGTTTTGTTTGGTTTATCTGTTTTGTAATCTGTCAGACTGGTGGTCTGTATAAATCAGTGTACATTGACAAGCTGTCATACTTATCAACAACTCTGGGTTACAAATAATATTGCAACTGCATAGATGAGTAGATTGGGATTGGAAATAAGTATCAACATGCAAGGGCTGTCAGCTGATTTGTGTAGAATTCAGAGCAACTTAAACAGTATCGTCAATCTGTTGTGGTGTGTTGTTAATGTCTCGTTAGTCTATATGCACCACAGGTTTGAACTTCTCTTTTTAGTACTACAACACCAACCTTATGGAAAACATAATTGTAAAAATTAATTTTCCCTGTTAGACAACGTAGTTGCTAATAAAGAAATCTTTAGGCATAGCACTAGTAAGATGTACATATAATCATCTTGTATTATAACTGTATCTGAGTAATGATGACTATTATGCTTCTGAAACATGATTGTTATATACTTAGTGTGTAGATAGCTTTGAAAAAACTGTTTTGGTGCACAACTGTGTTTGTATAGAGGCAGAAATATCCTGAGAAGGTAAAGATGAATCAAGATAAACATAACTAAAGCTAAGTCTGTGGGGAAAAAACAATTGGACAAAGACTACACTTTAAGTTTATTATGTGAGAAAGATCACAGAATAAACACACTGACTGATTAGTGTGAAAATTACTAACACTTAGTATGTATGAATAGGTTAGTGTGAAAATGTTTGATACTGAATGTGTTAAAAAACTCAGTGTGATATTGACTTGGGGAAATGTTGAAAATGATCGGTGTGGAAATGACTGAAGTTGATGTGAAAAAATACTTGGTTTAACAGTGACTGTGGATGATTATGCAAAAATGGCTAGCATAATAATGACTAAGGCTGAATGTGTGAAAAAGGGCAGTATAACAATGTTTTGGGTGAACGTGTTTAACTTTGTGGGTGCTGTATAAAGATGTATTCATACTTTTAATCTTTGGGCTAATGTATAATTTATCTTTTCAGTTAAAGTGTATTTTGGTTTACAGATGTCAGAGAAAAGGTTTAGGGTCTGATTGTGATTGGTTAATGCTGTTGTTTCAGATTAAAAAGGATTAGGGTCTGATTGTGGTTGGTTGATACTGTTGTTTCAGATTAAAAATGGTTATGGTCTGATTGTGGTTGGTTGATACTGTTTCAGATTAAAAATGGTTATGGTCTGATTGTGTTTGTTTGATACTGTTGTTTCAGATTAAAAAGGGTTAGGGTCTGATTGTGGTTGGTTGATGCTGTTGTTTCAGATTAAAAAGGGTTAGGGTCTGATTGTGGTTGGTTGATACTGTTGTTTCAGATTAAAAAGGGTTAGGGTCTGATTGTGATTGGTTGATACTGTTGTTTCAGATTAAAAAGGGTTAGGGTCTGATTGTGATTGGTTGATACTGTTGGTTTAGATTAAATATCTTAGATCTCCAGATAAATAGTTCATCACTATTGTGTGAAACTTGGTGTTACCAAATGTTTCAAACTTTCTACTGTTAAAATGTACTGATGCAGAAATATCTTTAAACAACTTAAGCTTGTAATGTTTACTGACTGTTTACAACTGTTTATATTAGTCATTCTTATATGTAACAGTTTCATAAGAATGTTGTTTACATTTAATTAGGTTAGTACCTTGTATTAATAGACTTTTTTGTACGTTAACATTTGTAGGTTTGTTTACATTTCAATGGCACATATTAGCAATAATGTTGCTTTGTCTAAAAATTCAGTACTTATGAAACTTGACTGGAGGCTGCCTGGTATGATGGCTTTCTTCATTTGAAGTTCATAGATTTTCATACATACTTCATACTGGAGTCTCACAGCATAGTGTAAAAATATTAATAGGGTTTATTCATTCTTTTTAAAAAAGTGTTTTTACAATTCATATATAAAAACAGATTTAAAAGTTATAAATATTTGTTATTCAGGTACTCTTTGATTATATTACATTTGATTTTATAAGTTTTCATTTATTCTAAACTCGTGTTTAAGAGGGAATTATATCAATTCTTGTGACTTTAGAATAAATAAGAAAACAATAATAATAAAAATGCCAAACCTGTTATGTCATTACACAGTTTTTGCAACCAAACTGGGAATTATACACAGTTTTTGCAATATTATTCAACCATGCTTCCATATTAAAATAAAGATGAAACAAGTTCTGTTGTACATTTCTGTATTTGTATTTGAACATCTTAATATTAAAAGAACACTAACCGGTTGTGTTAGACTTTTTTTGTATCCTTTGTAACACACCTTAGGGTAAAGGAAAACAAACCAACTTATTGGTATACTGCTTTTGTGTATCTGTTGAAATACAACTTAGGAAAATGAGCCAGCTTCGGGTTATACTGTTTTTGTATCTGTTGAAACACACCTTTATGTAAAAGTAAACAAACCAGTTTTGTGGTGTACTGTTTCTGTATATCTGTTGATACACACCTCTGGGTAAAAAAAAACAAACCAGTACTATAGTCCACCGTTTTTGTGTGTCTCACAATTTGAACAACTGATGTCTTTTACAGGTTTTGTATTATTTATTGAACCAAAACAGTAAAAAACAACAACTAAACCAGTTGTGGATTTTGAAGCACATATCAGGATGTTAAAAATCTGATAAACCAGTTGTGTATTTTGAAGCACATATCAGGATGTTAAAAATCTGATAAACCAGTTGTGTATTTTGAAACACATATCAGGATGTTAAAAATCTGATAAACCAGTTGTGGATTTTGAAACACATATCAGGATGTTAAAAATCTGATAAACCAGTTGTGGATTTTGAAGCACACATCAGGATGTTAAAAATCTGATAAACCAGTTGTGGATTTTGAAACACACATCAGGATGTTAAAAATCTGATAAACCAGTTGTGGATTTTGAAACATACATCAGGATGTTAAAAATCTAATAAACCAGTTGTGGATTTTGAAACACACATCAGGATGTTAAAAATCTAATAAACCAGTTGTGGATTTTGAAACACACATCAGGATGTTAAAAATCTAATAAACCAGTTGTGGATTTTGAAACACACATCAGGATGTTAAAAATCTAATAAACCAGTTGTGGATTTTGAAGCACACATCAGGATGTTAAAAATCTGATAAACCAGTTGTGTATTTTGAAGCACACATCAGGATGTTAAAAATCTGATTCTGTGTTTTAATTTCTTTTCACTGGTTGACTTCTAACTATAGACTCTAAAGTTTTGGTATTGTAATATTTCCATGTTGGGATTGGATGCAAATGTAAGATTACTACATTTAGGGTTTTGTTGTCAGAATCTAAAGAATATACACAATTCTTATTCTGTGGATTTGTCTCTTTTGTAATGTATGTTGCAGGTAAGTAAAAAGAAGTACAGCAGAATATGTGTTTTTAGGTTCATAGTAAAGAGTTTATTGAGTTTACTGTATATGGGTACTACTAGCCTATCTTCTTGTTGGTAGTTAAAACAAAAATGGAGGAAGGTGCTGACAGATAGTTTCCTTTTCTATGGACAGTACTTGAAAAATAAAAGAAGTAGTGGTGAGTGCTGCCAGGTAGTTTCCTTCCTTCTAGACAACAGTTTGAAAATGAATTGTGGTGAGTGCTGACAGGTAGTTTCCTTCCTTCTAGACAACAGTTTGAACATGAATTGTGGTGAGTGCTGACAGGTAGTTTCCTTCCTTCTAGACAACAGTTTGAACATGAATTGTGGTGAGTGCTGACAGGTAGTTTCCTTCCTTCTAGACAACAGTTTGAAAATGAATTGTGGTGAGTGCTGAGAGATAGTTTCCTTCCTTCTAGACAACAGTTTGAACATGAATTGTGGTGAGTGCTGACAGGTAGTTTCCTTCCTTCTAGACAACAGTTTGAAAATGAATTGTGGTGAGTGCTGACAGGTAGTTTCCTTCCTTCTAGACAACAGTTTGAACATGAATTGTGGTGAGTGCTGACAAATAGTTTCCTTCCTTCTAGACAACAGTTTGAACATGAATTGTGGTGAGTGCTGACAGGTAGTTTCCTTCCTTCTAGACAACAGTTTGAACATGAATTGTGGTGAGTGCTGACAGGTAGTTTCCTTCCTTCTAGACAACAGTTTGAACATGAATTGTGGTGAGTGCTGACAGGTAGTTTCCTTCCTTCTAGACAACAGTTTGAACATGAATTGTGGTGAGTGCTGACAGATAGTTTTCTTCCTTCTAGACAACAGTTTGAACATGAATTGTGGTGAGTGCTGACAGGTAGTTTCCTTCCTTCTAGACAACAGTTTGAAAATGAATTGTGGTGAGTGCTGACAGGTAGTTTCCTTCCTTCTAGACAACAGTTTGAACATGAATTGTGGTGAGTGCTGACAGGTAGTTTCCTTCCTTCTAGACAACAGTTTGAACATGAATTGTGGTGAGTGCTGACAGGTAGTTTCCTTCCTTCTAGACAACAGTTTGAACATGAATTGTGGTGAGTGCTGACAGGTAGTTTCCTTCCTTCTAGACAACAGTTTGAACATGAATTGTGGTGAGTGCTGACAGGTAGTTTCCTTCCTTCTAGACAACAGTTTGAACATGAATTGTGGCGAGTGCTGACAGGTAGTTTCCTTCCTTCTAGACAACAGTTTGAACATGAATTGTGGTGAGTGCTGACAGGTAGTTTCCTTCCTTCTAGACAACAGTTTGAAAATGAATTGTGGTGAGTGCTGACAGATAGTTTCTTTCCTTCTAGACAACAGTTTGAACATGAATTGTGGTGAGTGCTGACAGGTAGTTTCCTTCCTTCTAGACAACAGTTTGAACATGAATTGTGGTGAGTGCTGACAGGTAGTTTCCTTCCTTCTAGACAACAGTTTGAAAATGAATTGTGGTGAGTGCTGACAGGTAGTTGCTTTATTTAAATTCAGCATTACTGTTAGTGGTAGATAGTCATTGTAGCTTCACCGTTATGAACATCCTTTAGTGACAAGTCATCTCCTGTAAGTTTAACAAAAGTTTAATGAACTAATTCATGGTAAATAACAAACAAATGTACAAACATTTCGATTACTTGGTTAGCTGGAATAATTGAAAATAGTCATGATTAGAAAATAATTTAGGCTAATTGACTAGTTCACATGGTCCTAGTAGACATAATTGATTAGTTCACATGGTCTTAGTAGACGTAATTGACTAGTTCACATGGTCCTAGTAGACGTAATTGACTAGTGACTAGTTCACATGGTCCTAGTAGACGTAATTGACTAGTTCACATGGTCCTAGTAGACGTAATTGACTAGTTCACATGGTCCTAGTAGACGTAATTGACTAGTTCACATGGTCCTAGTAGACGTAATTGATTAGTTCACATGGTCCTAGTAGACGTAATTGATTAGTTCACATGGTCCTAGTAGACGTAATTGAATAGTTCACATGGTCCTAGTAGACGTAATTGATTAGTTCACATGGTCCTAGTAGACGTAATTGACTAGTTCACATGGTCCTAGTAGACATAATTGCTGCTAGCAAGTAATCACTTATCTAGTAAATTACCCACGTGTAATTTTCATCAAGTTTATATCAGGAGTTGGATCACTTTTAGCATGTTCATACTTTTTTGAGTGACATCAATTACAATGCACATGTGAACTTTAAGTTTTTATTCTTGAGACTTTTGGGTAATTTTGATGTCAAATTAATTGGAATAGTTGTTAGTTTGCACAAAACTTCTTACATATATTAATTAACTATTGATATATAAAAATGAAATTGCAGTGCAGCTGTACAGCAGTGTGTGTTTTTTGGCTTAAGTGAAACATCATGAATTGGTTGTTTGCCACAGTCTTAGCAGTTCACATTTTCTGTGAAACCTCTTGTTCATGTTTATTTAGGCTTAAATTTAGCTTCATGAATTAGTTGTTTGCCACTGCCTTCATTTGTAAAATTACTGTTGTTTATGATTTATTAGAATGACCAATTTTGAGAATAAAACTTGAAAAATTACCTTCAGAAATAAAGCAGGGTGTAGGGAAGAATGCGTGGTCACAAAGTTCCAGAAAATTGGAAGTCACTTGTGAATCTTTAATGATGGTAATGAACATTGAACACTTCAGTTGTAAACATGGATGTGATGCACCTTGCTTCCAATAGTTTCACATCCCTTGACCAGAATATTCCAGTGCACTATTTGACAATTACTTCATCAGTGGTTGAGTTTTCAGCAGAAACAATAATGGAAGCACAATATGATGAAGACATCCAACCTGATGTACCTTAGAGTAGAATTCAGAAACAACAGGTGCTTAAACCAAAGGTCATGTATTGTTAAGGAAGCATGTCAGTGGGGAAATAGCCAAATTATTAACTTCAGAGAACAGTTTGCAAGAAGTAGGTTGAAGAACTCTGAAGTTCCTGTGAAGTTGACTTTCAGTGTATCCTCCAAGGATACACCTTTCAGTGTATCCTTCACCATGACTATACTTTTATGTCAGTGTAACAATGACAGCTGACTATCTTTAAAGAACATTTAACCAGAATTACTTGAGATAACCTCCAAAGTATCATCAGAGGTGGGGCCTCCAGTAGATTCTCTTGGTCATCTATCTGAAAGAACAGGCAAACAATGATAAAGGTCAAGAGGTCATCCAATTTTTGTGCACAAAACAGAAAACACTAACGATTTGGTGACTGTAGAACTTAAGGACAGTAGATTAACAGAGAAACACCATTTTGTGTGAACCACAAGTTTGATTGAAGCTTGTTTCATACAGTTAATTATTATAATGTCTGTATATTTGAGTATTAATGTTGTTGATGGTAAATGGTTACTCTGTTGTTAATTATATCAGTTTATGTTTAGTGTACTATTGTTTTCTATATAGAATTGTTCAAGGGACTTGAAACCCAGAGTGGTTGTAATGTTGAGAAACCGTTGTTTGTTTGTTTTTTGCGTTACATGCTGAATGCATGGTTTTTAACGATAAGAGCTTTCTTTGTTTGTTTTGAATTTCGCGCAAAGCTAAACGAGGGCTATCTGGATTAGCCGTCCCTAATTTATCAGTGTAAAACTAGAGGAAAGGCAGCTAGTCATGATCACACACCGCCAACTCATGGACAACTCTTTTAAGAACGAATAATGGGGAGTGAGCTCAAATTATGACGCCTCCACAGCTGGAAGTACGACCGTATTTGGTGTGACATGGATTCGAACCCGCGATCCTCGGTTTACGAGTCGAGCTCCCTAACTACTTGATCGATGCAATGTTAGACGGATCAAGGTGTAAGTGTTGATTGCTTATTGATTTAACCAATGAGTAAGTTTGTCGCTGTATCTTTTGAGAGTTTGTGCTTTGAACGAAGCAGTAGGTACAGGAGTTACCATACATACAACAAATTAACAAGTGAAATGTTCATTACCCATCATTACCTATTATTTTTTGTGAAGATAACTTCAAAGTTGGTTATTTAGAACTTGAAAACTTGTAGTTAAAGAAATGAAATGTTGTATTTTGTCCCATTTATTATTGAATAATGAAGCAAATCTTCATTAAGATCTTTGTCTAAGAACAAAAATCGTAACAACAACATTTTAAATTGGGTCTCCTAAGTGTTCCAGGATTGTTATTAATCCCTCTTCAACAGTGTGTATGTGTGGTGGTGTGAAGACATTCCTTTCAAAACATAAGCTGCTTATTTAACTGTTTCAATTAACCAGCAATTGTTGCACTTAAATAAAATTAAAAATCCGCACGTTGTGCAGTGAGCCAGTGACCTGTGAGATTTGTTGGTTAAGAAGTGGTTTATGGTACATGTGACCAAGTTCTAATTTGACGTGAATTCTGTGTGTTACCACGTGACCCACGTTCTAGAACAGGTCATTCTCATACATATAAACAGAACAGTTGTGACACTAAACTGATAAGTCACAACACAGATGACATTATGCATATTTTGTTTGTTATTCTAAAATCAGGTTAGGCCATGCACCTGTTGATGTGTATTAATGTTCGTGTCGCTGTCATAACCATTACCTCACTAGTATCACTATACATATTAACCAAATTCTTGTCTGGGTCTCAGACGAAACTTAATTTTAATATATTGTCATCCAAATCTTGTGTGTAATTTATCATTTGTCTTTCAGGGTTAAGTAAAGTCAACATTGAAACCTGTTAATAAAGAACGTTGAATAATATTGACATTTATGGAAAGAAACATTGGTAACCATGGATACGTGACAGATTGACGTCAACTGTGGAAACAAGTTTCAGTCTTAGATGTTCAGGTTAAAAGTAAACAATTCCAATCTGTGGGTATATTGGTAATATCAAGTGTGATATCTGGATCTATATCATGTCTCAAGTGTGATACCTGGATCTATATATTTAGGTCCATGTTAGAGTTGGAGATGAAGTAATTATCTAAAGGAAAACACACGAGTTGAATGTGGGTTCAGTTTGACCACGTTCTTATATTTTGTAGCGTTGTCTGTTGAAATTCAGTTTGACCATGTTGTTATATCTTCTAGCGTTGTATGTTGCAATTTCGTTTGACCACGTTGTTATATCATGTAGTATTCTCTGTTGTAATTTAGTTTAGAGTTCAGTTTCTACTGAGACAGTTGAACAGAGTTCATCAGTCTGTACTGTGACAGCTGAACAGAGTTGATCAGTCTGTACTGTGACAATAATACTCAACGTTATATATAGTTTTGTTCTTCCTGTCACTTGCCACCAGTGGTACACGGATATGTCTGCGTACTTACAAAGCTATAAATCTGGTTTCGATACACGCGGTGGCCAGAGCACACTTAGTCTATTGTGTATAAAGTGTCTACTTTGACAGTTCATGGTTTGCATCTTGCTGTTGTAAGAACTCTCACTATTCGCTGTTTCCAACCAGTAATGTGAATTAAACGAAATAACAAATCGCTGAGTTGATTTGTATTTCAAACGTCACTTTAAACAATGTATGGAACTATTGCTTATAAAGGTCGTTTAACAATAGTAGCTTTCCTTTATGTTGATTTGTTAATATGAAAAACAATACATGATAATAAACATGTTTATATCTGGTGGATTAAGAGACGAGAACAGTACTGTTCAAAGTAAGCATGCGAGGAACGTGTGTTTAATCATGTCAAGGTTTGTTCTTTTATGAGATAATTTACCATTTTGACGAGTGTTATAGCTGATTAGCAATATTGTTAATAAAGCCCTCTGGTGTCGTAAACCTAAATTATTACTTGTTAAATACGTTCTGCCCCTAAAGTTTGTAACCTTTTTTCTAATTTTGTTCCACATCACAGTGGACTTATTTCCAAAGGTTCAGCTTAGTTTATTTATCCTGTGAAACTTGCGAATATTTCTAAAACAATCTATGTAGTTATATAATAAAGGTTTCTTTATTCTGGTCATTTATTTTTACAAAGAGTATAGGGCATCGGGGATTAAGTTTCGTTTGTTTTTTTCATTACACCTGTGGTTTGTTTTCTACATTAAATAATTCATGGAACTGACTTGAACACCTAAATCCGTTCCATATGGGACAAATGTTGACAAAAGTGTATCCCTACAGGTGTACCTGTCCTTCATTAGCTACCTCTCATATGAGGATACATTCACGATTTCTATGCTGGCATGTTATTGTCTGTCCTACATAACTGACTTTGTTTTTGACCTCGTTGTACACGTGTATATATATGTACGTAGAGACAATAAACAATATTGATGAAATCAGATTTTGTTTTCATTAGAGGACAATCGTGAAAGATCCTAAAAACGATTGGTAATTAAGAAAGTCACTGGACCGGTCTTTAACTTCACCATTTGAGAATAAAAGAAATATAAAAAATCATACTAGTACAGTTTATCAAGAAGTTTCTTTTTGTTTGGCTTTCGGGCAGAAAATTGAACAACAAATGGATCATGACTGTGGTTAAACCGAAACTGGTTCCACTTTTCACCCTTGAGGGTGAGTGTATATGGATACTAGTTACCTTACAAGGAATACCTCATTCACTGAGCACCTTAATTTCACATAATAAAAAAAGGGATAAGTCGTAAAATAAAAATGTGAAAATAATGAACTGACTGAAAAGTGTTCACCAGACAAAAATGTGTTAGGTACTTTTCCTCATATTAGATGACCATATAAAAAAAAATTGCCCGATGTTTCATGAAATCTAACAAACATATACCCCATATTATATATTTCAAAGCTACGGAATGCATGTAGATAAATTACCGATGTAAAACGGATAACAATGGGTTCGGTTTCAGTTACTAAGTCTGCCTAGAAACTGGATATCAGTAACTTCTTGATAAGTTTGACAGTTAATAACGTTAAAATACTGGGTTCGATATGTGTGATGTGCACAGGGAACATAGATCATTGTGTTACTTAAACGAACTGGTCGTACCTTGTGTTTACGTACACTAAGTAAGAGATTTTATACACAAACTGGTCGTGGCTTGTGTTTACATCACCATGTACAGCAGACAGGAGGGTCGTGGCTTGTGTTTACATCACCATGTACAGCAGATAGGAGAGTCGTGGCTTGTGTTTACATCACCATTACAGCAGACAGGAGTGTCGTGGCTTGTGTTTACATCACCATGTACAGCAGATAGGAGAGTCGTGGCTTGTGTTTACATCACCATTACAGCAGACAGGAGGGTCGTGGCTTGTGTTTACATCACCATGTACAGCAGACAGGAGGGTCGTGGCTTGTGTTTACATCACCATGTACAGCAGACAGAAGGGTCGTGGATTGTGTTTACATCACCATGTACAGCAGATAGGAGAGTCGTGGCTTGTGTTTACATCACCATGTACAGCAGATAGGAGAGTCGTGGCTTGTGTTTACATCACCATGTACAGCAGATAGGAGAGTCGTGGCTTGTGTTTACATCATCATGTACAGCAGACAGGAGGGTCGTGGATTGTGTTTACATCAGCATGTACAGCAGACAGGAGGGTCGTGGCTTGTGTTTACATCATGTACAGCAGACAGGAGGGTCGTGGATTGTGTTTACGTCACCATGTACAGCAGACAGAAGATTTTTTATCCAAGCTGGTGCTAAATTTTATTTACTATAATATGTACGGTAGACAGGAGATTTCATAGCCAACCTAGTGGTAGAATAAATGTGTTTACAAGTAACGTACAGTAGACTGACTAATTGTCAGATGTCTTCACATTGCGAGTTCGATTATTAGTTGTTCTCTGCTGGTGAGAAGCTTTTCATTCTTTAAGTAGACATTTGATTGCATAACTATTGGTTTAATTCGATCAAGTATGAATTTTATTATTAGCAACAACTGGAATTAATCACGAATAACAAGAAATTATTTGGTACCAAGATCATCGTATCTTCACAGATTTCTTCAAACATGACTGCAATAAATAAAATACACGAAATCAGAAACAACCAAAATTGAAGGTTGAAGGGGGACGACTGTTCCTGAACAGGAACTATTTAGTGTGTTAGTAGATTTTTCAATACCGTCTCCTGAATTTTCTTGGTTATTATATGGTCTCGTTGATAACGCTTATAACAACTGATATACAGGAAACAACTGTTGTGATGCTTCTGTCAACTGATTATAGGATATGGAGGAAGTCAAGACAGTGCGCTATAATCAGTTGACAGAAGCATCACAACAGTTGTTACAAACGTTACCAACGAGACCATGTAACAACCAGGAAACGTTCAGGAGATGGTATTGAAAAATGACACATTTTAATGCTCTTAAGATTGAAAGAGTGAACATGTTAGGTGACGTGTTTCGATCCTGTGATCTAAAGTTTGTAAGTTAAGAGCCCTACCCACTAAGTTTGAGTCAAAGAAAGGTGCACAAAATCTGAATATAGCTGTTCGTGAAGAGTTCGTGGTGGGTGGTGTCAACTATCTAACTACTTTTGTAGTGGTGAGTGGTGTCTAGTTTATTTTTCTACATTGTCTTGTTTCAACTGCTAAAAACATGTTTACGTGACTCCATGTACGTCGTCCTGGGCTAAAACAGTTGAAACATCTTTGTTTGAGTACTTCTACATTGTTCTGGATTAAAACGCTTGAAACACTTAATTGTCTCCCCTATATAGCATGTTTTTTATATGGCTGCGGTTTTTTTTACAGTAGGTGTCTGTGTCTTGTTGGTGATTAATTTCAATTATAAACAAATAGCACACAGTCCACTTGGTTTACAATAACGTATCATAACAAGTCAAATGTGTATTCAAAATTTCGTTACATAGTTGATCACCACAGTTAAATTCATAGTTTTTAAAATAATTTGAATAATTCGCTTCTTTTGTCAGAAATCCACGCACGATGATACAGTTACTTTAAACCACAATTGATAAAATAAATTATTTTTCTCTACTCTATTATTCTAATACATTCAAAGATAAATTCAATTACTTTACCTTGTGTGTTACCACAGTTGTATCCAGAGCTTTAGATAATTCTATTTTACGTCAAGAGTCTACAAAAACTGGTTTACTTGTTTTAAAACCCAACTGAAAAGACGAGGTATTCTTCGCTACTCTGTTATTACAAAGCAGTCTTCGATTATTACACTTTAAACGTTGCTATTATAAACTCTTTATGGCTAAACATGTAAAGACTGTATAGATCTACATCTCTCAAAAACCTTCTCTTACTTTCACTAACTTGTTAGCCTATTTTATATATTGTCTGAATAAGGCCTAGATCTTTCTACAAACTATGAGATGTTATAGTGTAACAATACTCACTTAAAGCAACGACAGGAATTAGGAAGGCTTGAGTAGCATGACATAAATTTACAACAATTGAACTACACAACATTCTTACTTAATTATTGCTTCTACAAATAACTAACGTTTACATCATGTGAACTCTCTAACACTTTAGTATTGTGCAAGTTTACCACAAAAACAAGAAGTTTCTATTGCTTGCACTCTGTGTTGTGTGATCGAAACCTACCACTAAAAATGAATATTGAGGATCTTGACGGTCAACATTAAGTTGCTGAATCTCAGAAGTAGCGGTATTGATTGGTTATCTGTCTCATAGACTATCAATTTGAAATTAAGAACGGATGGTGAAAATAGACCTTGAGTAACTTTGCACCTAGTTAAAATTCAGTGAACAAAATAGATAAAAGTTGAAAAGTTAAAATAGCCTTTAGTTTGAAGCTATTATATATCATGCACAGCTGGAAACCCTAGTGTAACTGTGCACCACAGACCATTCCTGAAACAAGTATATGCATGAATGTGATTTTTCAAACTCTTATAATAGATGCAGGAAACAGGTTCTCACGTTCCTCTTGCATTCTTTAATAGATGCAGGGAACAGGTTCCCACGTTCCTCTTATATTCTATAATAGATGCAGAGAACAGGTTCCCACGTTCCTCTTGCATTCTTTAATAGATGCAGGGAACAGGTTCCCACGTTCCTCTTGTATTCTTTAATAGATGCATGGAACAGGTTCCCACGTTCCTCTTATATTCTTTAATTGATGCAGGGAACAGGTTCCCACGTTCCTCTTATATTCTTTAATAAATGCAGGGAACAGGTTCCCACGTTCCTCTTATATTCTACAATAGATGCAGGAAACAGGTTCCCACGTTCCTCTTATATTCTTATAGCCTATTCATGTTTCAGAACGTTATAAGTTTAATATATACAATTTTTCAAGAAGTGTAACTCCTGCCTATTTAGTCCACGCTTCTAATCTCAAATTCATGGCATTTCCTCTCTACCACCGTTAATCTGTATCGTTTAATATCTTGAAGGTTACTGAGCCTTCTTTATCAATCATCAAAGTAAACTTATACTGAGTCCTATTTGTGGTACCTTCAGTTATCCTGTCTGGAATATAAGTAGCAACTGAGGAATATAAAGGAATTCAAGGTATTATATTTATTATCGTTTATTTTTTAATTATTGCTAAGCCCGGGGTAAGTAATTCACACTCGGAATTTGTTAGAGACAAGTGATTCAGCTATTTCGTCTACTTCAAATCTAGGCTAGGGAATTCACGATATGTTTACCAAATTGGTTCACATTACATACACTCAGGTTTCTCCAGGTTTATTATTGTAAACATAGCTGAGCCTAACTTGGAAACATTAGGGTTAGTATGGCAGATGCAAGCTTTCTTTTTTTTTGTATTTTTAGTTTTCCTGGGCGATAGCTGCTTTAATAAAGGACATTTAAATTATGTATTTTTTATTTATGTATAATATACATGTTGCTATTATGATATTATTGTAATGTTTAATGTATAACATATACTTGCAAGCCTACTCGAGGACAATTGTGTTAATTGTTCTTAATTTAAAGTGATAAACTAGAGGAAAAGTGACATGTCAAACGGCCCATTAATAACTTACTTAAAGAAAAATGAGACTGATTCATCATATAAGTATCCTCAAATTTCAACTGAATGGGCAAGCAGTTTGGATGAAGACATTCGAGCATACGATCCGCTGTTTGTTCTCACCACGAAGGACAGATAAAGTTTAAAGAGGGTTACTAAAGTAATGAGTTGAAGTTTATCTGAATTTTTTAATAAAATGGTCATTAAAATAAATCAATTCAATTGTAACAGTGTTTATATAAGTTTTATTTTTTATTACACAATAAAATTTAATGTATAAAAACGCTTAAAATAATGTGATCAATATGTCTAAATTTTATAGGAGTCAGACTTCCTTAGCCTCAAAAACTATCAGTTTGTTTGAATCATTATTCTTATGTACTTTTCCGTCGCTTCTTTATAAGGCCTCTGTATTGTTCACACCACTGTTTCTGTTATGCACAGTTACACATTAAACATACGTTTCCAATTTGTACGGTAATTCATTTGTTATCCTATCAAGATCCCATCAGCACAGTGGTATGTATGTCTTTGGACGGTACATCTTAGAGACCAGATTTCAACACCCGTAGTGGGTAGAGTAGAGATAACTCATTGTATAACTTCCTGCTTCATTACTAACATGGGCCCGGCATAGGCAGGTGGTTAAGGCACTCGACTCGTAATCCGAGGGTCGTGGGTTCGAATCCCCGTCACACCAAACATGCTCGCCCTTTCAGACGTGGGGGCGTTATAAAGTTACGGTCAATCCCACTATTCATTGGTAAAAAGGAGTACCCCAAGAGTTGGCGGTGGGTAGTGATGACTAGCTGTCTTCTCTCTAGCCTTACACTGCTAAAACAGGGATGGTTATCGCAGATAACCCTCGAGTAGCTTCAATTCAAACCAAACCACTAGTAACAAACATTTATTCTATTAACAATATGTACAACCCTACTTAAAGGTGGCGATGTGTAATTATACTTCTCATAATATTGTCAGATTAGGCTTCATATATTTTATCAATGGATTCTTCATGTGGTCCCTTGGTTCGTTTTAGGCTTCATATATTTTATCAATGGATTCTTCATGTGGTCCCTTGGTTCTTTTTAGGCTTCATATATTTTATCAATGGATTCTTCATGTGGTCCCTTGGTTCGTTTTAGGCTTCATATATTTTATCAATGGATTCTTCATGTGGTCCCTTGGTTCTTTTTAGGCTTCATATATTTTATCAATGGATTCTTCATGTGGTCCCTTGGTTCGTTTTAGGCTTCATATATTTTATCAATGGATTCTTCATGTGGTCCCTTGGTTCTTTTAGGCTTCATATATTTTATCAATGGATTCTTCATGTGGTCCCTTGGTTCGTTTTAGGCTTCATATATTTTATCAATGGATTCTTCATGTGGTCCCTTGGTTCTTTTTAGGCTTCATATATTTTATCAATGGATTCTTCATGTGTTCGTTTTAAAGAAGAACACAATATCTCAACCACTTTATAAACTTTTCTTCTTGAAAAACGGGATTGAATAAATCTTGTAGTGTTAAAAAATGTGATAAGCCTAATACTGCTACGTTATCACAAGTATAATTAATTATACCGTTTTTTACAAGTTGTTAACGTCATGTCATTCATCGAACCTTACGATTACACAATCATGGAAACGTCCAATGTAACATTGTTGCTTTTATATTAATTTAGAGAAAGGATTGTTTATTATGAAACTGATACAACAATTTGTTTTGAAACGTCTAGATGACTGGCATTCAGTGTCTCATTCCATATTTGTTATTTTTCGCTCTGATAAATTTTAGACGTTTCAATGATAAATCAAGAGAACATGCGATAAGATGAAACTGACATGCTTCAAAAAGGCCTTCAAGTTGGTGATCCGTGACGTCACGCTACCCTACCCTACTTCCAGATATTTGTTATAATAAAATAGAACATGCGTTTTATTAGATCCGACAATTACAGTTAAACAACG
Organism: Tachypleus tridentatus; assembly: GCF_004210375.1. Lineage (NCBI taxonomy): Eukaryota > Metazoa > Arthropoda > Merostomata > Xiphosura > Limulidae > Tachypleus > Tachypleus tridentatus. The sequence goes on from NC_134831.1 coordinate 109,855,480, forward strand.
TATTTTCTTCAGCAAACAAATGTTCAAAGATCTTCATCTCGACTACACATCATAAGCGAATGTTCGGCGTATTTTTTCTGCTTCCCTCAGCCAGGGATTAACAACCGTAGTTGCATTTAACTGTATTTTTCAGATCGGTTTCCTGTCTGGCATGCCCAGTTGGTTAAGGCACTCGGGTCGTAATCCGAGGGTGGCGGGTTCAAATCGTGTAACGCCAAACATGCTCGCCTTTTCAACTATTAAAGATATTTTATAGATTACTATCATTGTTTTATACGTTACAATTTTTGTTTTATACAACACTGTTATTGTTTTATATACTATTGTTATTATGTATGCAAAAACGTCATCGTCAGGTTCACGAAGAAGGTCGAAACGTTGTTCATTCTTCTATGTAAAATATTTTCTCAACACAAACGAGCCGTGTTTACATATATATTTCTCTGCAAGTGGGTTTTCTCGACATCACTGAATAGTATTGTCATTGTTTTCATACATTACTATCATTGTGTTTATACATTAGTATCAATGTTTTATAATTACTGCTATTATTTTATAGATTATAATAATTATTTTTATACATTAGTATCAATGTTTTATACATTACTGTTACTGTTTTATAAATTACAATCATTGTTTTTATACATTAGTATCAATGTTTTATACATTACTGCGATTATTTTATAAATTATAATAATTATTTTTATACATTAGTATCAATGTTTTATACATTACTGTTATTGTTTTATAGATTACAATTATTGTTTTTATACATTAGTATCAATGTTTTATATATTAGGTTGAGGAATAATTCGTGAGCGTTTTTAAATAATTTCATTCAAGCATTACATGCAAGACTATACAATACTTCAATGTATGAACACATTACACCCAAAACATTTATTATGATACTTTATTTCATGTAATACCTAGGTATATAGTATGCATTGTTTTAAACGAAATTGCGTGTGTGTTTTTCATATAGCAAAGCCACACAAAGGGCTATCTGCTCAGCCCACCGAGGGGAATCGAACCCCTGATTTTAGCGTTGTAAATCCGGAGAAAACGAAATTGCAAGAAATTAAATGCGAAAAGCAGATGGTGTCGAAAATGCTCGATTTTGTCCACTTGACATTCCATTTAATGAGCTGAAAATGAAAGCAAAAATTAAAGACATATGAAAATCAAACACACCATCTATTAGAGCAAAAAATTATCTACCAAATGACATGAAATATTTCGCGAAAGCGTTTCATTTATGAATATATTTGTTTAACTTGAAAAAACGCTCACGAATTATTCCTCAACCCAATATTACTGCTATTATTTTATAGATTATAATAATTATTTTTATACATTAGTATCAATGTTTTATACATTACTGTTATTATTTTATAGATTATAATAATTATTTTTATACATTAGTATCAATGTTTTATACATTACTGTTATTATTTTATAGATTATAATAATTATTTTTATACATTAGTATCAATGTTTTATACATTACTGCTATTATTTTATAGATTATAATAATTATTTTTATACATTAGTATCAATGTTTTATACATTACTGCTATTAATTTATAGATTATAATAATTATTTTTATACATTGGTATCAATGTTTTATAATTTACTGTTATTATTTGTTGATTACTATCATTGTTAGTTGATAGATTACTATCAGTGTTTCAATACATTACTATTATTGTGTTATAGATTATAATCATTGTTTTATACATTACTTTCATTGTTTTATACATTACTATCCTTGTTTTTATATATAACGATAATTGTTTTATACATTACTATCCTTGTTTTTATATATTACTATAATTGTTTTATACATTACTATCCTTGTTTTTATATATTACTATAATTGTTTTATACATTACTATCCTTGTTTTTATATATTACTATAATTGTTTTATGCATTACTATCCTTGTTTTTATATATTACTATAATTGTTTTATACATTACTATCCTTGTTTTTATATATAACGATAATTGCAGATTACTATTATTCTTAGATTATTACTGTTGTTATTTTATAAATTACAATAATTGTTTTTATACATCAGTAACATTGTTTTGCTAAATTACTATTACTATTCTATAGGTCCCCCAGTGGCTGAGCGATATATCTGCGGACTTACAACGCTAAGAACTGGGTTTCGATACCCGTGGTAGGCAGAGCACAGATAGCTCATTGTGTAGCTTTGTGCTTAATTCGAAACAACAACAATTATTTTGTACATTAACATAATTGTTTGATACAAGACTGTCATTTTTATATATAATTATATTATTGTTCTTCTTCATTAGTGTCGTTCTTTACTTACCAAATTTTTCTGGTCATTAATATCAAGGAGATTATAGTACTATTTAAAATTTGATAAGAACAAGAACTAGTGATGTTAGAAGATAAGCTAATGAAGATATTTATCAAATATAATTAGAGAAATAAACAAACAAAAATATCATTCAGGTAAATAGTTATGTTACCAGATAAGTTGAAAAATATATCTATCAAACACAATTAGAGAAATAAGCAGACAAAAACATCAGACTGGTAAATAGTGATGTAAGTAGATCAGCTGATAAACATATATATCAAATAAAGTATAATTAGAGAAATAAATACACATGAAAAATCAGACAGTAAACAGTAACGTTATCAGATAATTTGACAAATATATCTAATAAATACAGTTAGAGAAAGAAATAGACAAAAATATTAGACAGGTATATTGTTATGTTAGTAGATTAGCTCATAAATATATCTATGAAACATAATTAGAGAAATGAAAAGTCAAAGACATCAGATAAGTAAATAATGATGACAGCAGATAGACTCATAAATATATCTATGAAATACAATTTGAAAAATAGATAAGAAACAAACATTAGACATTAGTGACGTTAGCGGATTAGCTCACAAATATATCTATGATACATAATTAAAGAAATAAATGTCCAAAAACATCACTCAGGTAAATAGTGATGTTATCACATAATCTCATAAATATATCTGTCAAATATAATTTCAGAAATAAGCAACAAACATCAGACAGGTAAATAGTGATCTTATCAGATAATGTGAGAAATATATCTATCAAATTTGAGAAATAAATGGACAATAAAATGAGACAGGTTAATAGTGATGCCAGCAGATAATCTGGTAAATATATGTATGAAATATAACTAGGTAAATAAGTATACAAAAAACATCAGAGATGTAAATAGTGATGTTAGCAGATTAGATCATAAATATATCTATCAAACACAGATAGAGAAGTAAATAGAAGAAAAACATCAGACAGGAGAAAAAAGATGTTATTAGATTCAATTAGCAGAATAAATAGACAAAAAAAACAGACAGTGAATAGTTATTTTATTAGATAATCTTATTAATATATCAATAAAATAAAATTAGAGAAAGAAATATACAAAACATCACACAGGTGAACAGTGATGTTACCAGATAATGTAATAAATATATCTATGAAATGTAATTATAGAAATAAATGTACAAAAAATCACATAGATAAATAGTGATGTTAGCAGATAAGCTGAAAAATATATCTGTGAAACAAAATTAGAGAAATAAATAGACAAGAAACATCAGGCTGATAAATAGTGATGTTAGCAGAAAAGCTGAAAAAATATATATATATCAAATACAATTAAAGAAATAAATAGAAAAACATCAGACAGGTTAATAGTGATGTTAATCTGATGAATATATCTATATCATATAATTCGAGAAATAAATATACAAAAACATCAGACAGTAAATAGTGATGTTATGAGATAATTTGATAAATATATGTATCAAATACTATTGTAGAAATAAATAGAAAAAAAGTCAGACAGTAAATAGTGGCGTTATCACATAATCTGATAAATATATGTGTCAAATATAATTAGGGAAATAAACAGAAGAAAAACCAGAGATTTTAAATAGTGTTGTTATCAGATAATCTGATTAATATATCTATCAAATATATTTAGAGTAAAAAATAGCAAAAATATCAGACAGGTAAATATTCATGTTATGAGATAATCTAATAAAGATATCTATCTGGTATAATTATAGGAATAAATAGACAAAACATCAGATATTAAATAGTGATGTTGTAAATATACCAAATATAATTAGAAAAATAAATAACAAAAATCAGAGAAGTAAAGAGTGATGTTAGTATATAAGCTGATAAATATATCTATAAAATATAATTAGTGAAAAAAATAAACACAAAACATCAGATTGATAAATAATGATGATAGCAGATTAGCTAAGAAAATAAATTGGGAAAATTAATATACCCAAAAATCACACATGTAAATGGTGATGTTAGTAGATAATATGATAAAAATAAATGTAAAATATAATTAGAGAAATAAATATAGAAAAAACATAAGACAGTAAATAGTGCAGTTATCAGATAATCTGATAAATCGATTTATCAAATATAATTGGAGAAATAAATAGACAAAAAATATCACATAGGTAAATAGCGATGTTTAGACATTAGCTCAGAAATATATCTATAAAATAAAATAAGAGAAATGAAAAGAAAAAAACATCAGACTGATAAATAGTGATGTAAAACGATAAGCTGATAAGTATATGTATCAAATATAACTGGAGAAATAAATCGACAAAAACATCAGAGAGGTGAATAGTGATGTTATCAGACAATATGATAAATATATCCATCAAATATAATTACAGATATAAATATAGAAAATATCAGACTGGTAAATATTGATGGTATGAGATAATCTGATAAATTATCTCTAAAATATAATTACAGATATAAATAGATACACAATGTGAGAAAGGAAAATTGTGATGTCAGCAGATAAGTTGATAAATATATGCATAAAATATAATTAGAGAAATATATACACAAATCATCAGTCACGTCAATTAGTTATGTTAGCAGAGTAGCTAGTAAATATACCTATAAAATATAATTAGATAAATAAATAGACAGAAAAATCAGACAAGTAAATAGTGATGTTAGCAGCTAATCTGATAAGTATGTCTATGAAATATAATTAGAGAAACAAATAAACAGAGAACATTAGAGTGGTAAATAGTAATGTTAGCAGATAAGCTGATAAATATACATATCAAACATAAATAAAGAAATAAATAGACAAAAATACAGACACGTAAATAGTAATGTTAATGGATAAATATATCTATCAAAAAGTATTAGGGAAATAAAAAAATGTTAGGAGAAATACTCAGAAATATATCTATAAAGTATAATAAGAAAAATAAATATACAAAAAACATCGGACAGGTAAATAGTGATGTAAAAAGATAATATGATAAATATATTTATCGAAAAGAATTAGGGAAATTAATAGACAAAACATCAGACAGGTAAATAGTGATTTTATCAGATAAGGTGATAAATATATCAATCAAATATAATTAGACAGATAAATAATGATGTTATCAGATAATCTGATAAATATATCTATCAAATATAATTAGAAAAATAAATAGACAAAAACATGAGACATGTAAATAGTGCGTTAGTAAAGAAGCCCATAAAAATATGTATCAAATATAATAAAGAAATGAAGAGAAAAAACGTCAGACTGGTAAACAGTGATGTAAAAAGATAATCTGAAAAATATATCTATCAAAGAAAATTAGAGAAACAAATAGAGAAAAACATCAAACAGGTAAATGGTAATGTTATCAGATAATGCGATAAACATAGCTTTGAAATTCAAATAGCAAAATAAATAGACAAAAAACATCAGAATGGTAGAGAGTGATCTCAGGAGATTAAATAATAAATATATTTATCAAATACAATCAGAGAAATATATAGACAAAAAACATCAGACAGATGAATAATGATGTTATCAAATAATCTGATAAATATATCTATCAAATATAATTAAAGAAATAAATAGACAAAAACATCAAACTGGCAGATACTGATGATAGCAGATTAGCTCATAAATATATCTGTCAAAGGCGATAAGGGAAATCAATAGAAAAACATTAGACGTGTAAGTAGTCATCTTATTAGATAATCTGATAAGTATATTTATCAAATAGAATTATAGAAATAAATAGACAAAAATATCAAAGTGATAAATAGTAATGTTAGCAGAGAAGCTGATAAATATGCATATCAAATATAATTAGAGAAACAAATACACAAAAACATCAGGCAGGAAATATTGATGTAAATAGTGATGCTTTCAGATAATGTGATAAATATATATATGTATGAAATATAATTAGAGAAATAAATAGTCAAAAAAGATCGGCAGGTTAATAGTGAAGATAGGACGTAATCTGATAAATATATCTATGAAATATAATTAGAGAAATAAATATACAAAATAATCACACAAATAAATCGTGATGTTAGCAGATAAGCTGAAATATATATATATATCAGATACAATTAAAGAAGTAAATAGAAAAACATCAGACAGGTTAATCGTGATGTTAGCAGACAATCTGATAAATATATCTATAACATATAATTCGAGAAATAAATGTACGAAAACATCAGACAGTAAATACTGATGTTATCAGGTAATCTGATAAATATATCTATGAAACACAATTGGAGAAATAAATGGACAAAAAACGTCATACAGGTAAATAGTGAAATGAGGAGATTAGCTCAGAATTATATCTATACAATATAAGAAGAGAAATAAATATCCAAAAAAACATCAGACAGGTAAATAGTTATGTTAGCAGATAAGTTGATAAATATATCAATGAAATATAATAAAAGAAATAAATATACAAAAACATCACAGTGGTAAATAATTATGTTAGCAGATAATGTTATAAATATACATATCAAATATAATTCGAGAAATAAATAGACATAAAAATGAGAGATTTAAATAGTGATGTTAGTAGAGAGGCTCATCAATATATTTATCAAATATAATTTAAGAAATAATAAGAAAGAAACATCAAACTGGAAATAATGATGTGAAAAGATAATCTGATAAATATATCTATCAAATATAATTAGCAAAATAAACAGACAAAAAACATCAGTGAGGTAAATAATGATGCTAGCAGGTAAGTTGATATGTATATCTATCAAATACAGGTGGAAAAATAAATAGACAAAATACATCAGTGAGGTAAATAATGATGCTAGCAGGTATGTTGATATGTATATCTATCAAATACAGGTGGAAAAATAAATAGACAAAAAACATCAGTGAGGTAAATAATGATGCTAGCAGGTATGTTGATATGTATATCTATCAAATACAGGTGGAAAAATAAATAGACAAAAAACATCAGTGAGGTAAATAATGATGCTAGCAGGTATGTTGATATGTATATCTATCAAATACAGGTGGAAAAATAAATAGACAAAAAACATCAGTGAGGTAAATAATGATGCTAGCAGGTAAGTTGATATGTATACCTATCAAATACAGGTGGAAAAATAAATAGACAAAATACATCAGTGAGGTAAATAATGATGCTAGCAGGTATGTTGATATGTATATCTATCAAATACAGGTGGAAAAATAAATAGACAAAAAACATCAGTGAGGTAAATAATGATGCTAGCAGGTATGTTGATATGTATATCTATCAAATACAGGTGGAAAAATAAATAGACAAAAAACATCAGTGAGGTAAATAATGATGCTAGCAGGTATGTTGATATGTATATCTATCAAATACAGGTGGAAAAATAAATAGACAAAACATCAGTGAGGTAAATAATGATGCTAGCAGGTAAGTTGATATGTATATCTATCAAATACAGGTGGAAAAATAAATAGACAAAAAACATCAGTGATGTAAATAATGATGCTAGCAGGTATGTTGATATGTATATCTATCAAATACAGGTGGAAAAATAAATAGACAAAAAACATCAGTGAGGTAAATAATGATGCTAGCAGGTAAGTTGATATGTATATCTATCAAATACAGGTGGAAAAATAAATACACAAAAACATCAGTGAGGTAAATAATGATGCTAGCAGGTAAGTTGATATGTATATCTATCAAATACAGGTGGAAAAATAAATAGACAAAAACATCAGTGAGGTAAATAATGATGCTAGCAGGTATGTTGATATGTATATCTATCAAATACAGGTGGAAAAATAAATAGACAAAAACATTAGACAGGTAAATAGTGATGTTAACAGGTAAGCTGATAAATATATCGATGAAATATGATAAGAGAAATAAATAGACAAAAACATCAGAGAAAGAAATAGTGATGCTTTCAGATAATTTGATAAATATATCTATCAAATACTATTAGAGAAATAAATAGACAAGAAAATCAGATAGGCAAATAGTGATGTTATGAGATTATCTGATAAATATATCTATCAAACATAATTGGAGATATAAATAGACAAAAATATCAGACTGATAAATACTGATGTTATCAGATAATCTGATAAATATATCTTTCAAATACAGTTACAGAAATAAATAGACAAAAAGATCAGATAGGTAAATAGTGATATCAGCATATTAGCTGATAAATATATTTATCAAATATAATTAGAGAAATAAACAGAGGAGAACGTCAGTCAGAAAATAGTTATGTTATGGGATAACCTGATAAATACGAGGGCTGTTCAAAAAATACGCGGACTGTTTGAATTGCGCGGCTCCAGTTGGTTCCAGAGGAATCCGCTTGGTGTCGCTAGGTTCGCACAGATCAGCTGATTACGACGCCATTTCCCGATTGCAAATATTTTCATTTGTGTATCAGCTACGCGGTTTTAAGTGAAGTACGATTTTTTCGTTTGGCGGATTTCAGAATGAATGACCTGAAGAAGCAACAATTGCTGTGAAATTTTGTGTTAAACTTGGAAAATCTGCGACTGAAACTTTTGCTATGCTTAACACGGCTTACGGTGATGTTGCTATGAAGCGTACGGCATGTTTCAAGTGGCATGAACGTTTTAAGAATGGTCGACAGTCCATTGAAGATGATGAGCGTCCTGGATGTCCTTCCACGTCAACTGACGACCCACACGTCGACAAAATCAACACCCTGGTGCGGGCAAATCGACGTCTGACTGTCACGAAGCTTGCTGAAGAATGTGGGATATCAGTTGGATCTTGTTAAGAGATTTTGACCGAAAAATTGAAGATGCACCGCGTTGCTGAGAAATTTAGCCCTCAGAACTCGTGAGTTTTTGGCCAAACACTCGATCACTGTTCTTCCCCACCCCCCTACTCACCTGACCTTGCTCCTTGCGATTTTTTCTTGTTCCCCAAACTCAAAAGACCCTTGAAAGAAAGAAGATTTGAGATGATTCCCGAGATTAAGGCAAATGCGACGAAGGAGCTGGAGGTCATTACAAAAGAAGCGTACCAGGACTGCTTCAACAAGTGGAAACACCGTTGGGATAAGTGTGTGCGTTGGGGAGGAGAGTACTTTGAAGGGGTCCCAGACCTGTAACTTCTAAATAAAGTACATTTTGTTTTATGACGTCAGTCCGCGTATTTTTTGAACAGACCTCGTATATCTATCAAATATAGTAAGAGAAATAAATAGAAGAAAAACAGCAGACAGGTAAATAGTGATTTTATCAGATTATCTGATAAATATATCTATCAAATATAATTAGAGAAATAAATAGACAACAAACAAAAGATTAGTAAGTAGTGAGAGAGAAAGGAAACAGGTAGATAGGTTGACAGACAGGTTAATGAATATTGATAGATGTAGTCAGAGACAAAGATATAGAGAGGGAAGTAGAAAGATATAAGAGGGAAGTAGAAGAAAGGTTAGAAACAAAATGCTAATGTATATTGTTTCTAGGACATAAATTGTTCGACCCTGTGGTTACTATTTGGCCAAGTTTATCGTGACCTACTTTTTTTACAGGCTAGGCAATGACTGTGAAATGTGTTCATGATACCGTCTCACTTCGGGCCCTCGTGAGAGGTAAACCTACGCATTGTGACCGTCATATTTAAATTCATGGATAGCCACTGATTTATAGGCCATAATAAATTTAATAAACTCTTAAATGATTTGTAAAAAATCAATGTGTCGAAAAACAAAAACACACACACGAGAATTCGGCTTGTTTTCAAACAATGAAATTTTATTCAAGATAGCTGAACCATAAAATAAACACTAAACAACTAATAGTATTGATGGACATAAAGCCAGACCGTGAACACTAAACATCTAATAGCAGTAGTTGGACATAAAGCCAGACCGTGAACACTAAACATCTAACAGTAGTGACTGGACATAAAGCCAGACCGTGAACACTAACTAAATATCTAACAGCAGTGATTGAACATAAAGCCAGACCGTGAACACTAAACATCTAACAGCAGTGATTGAACATAAAGCCAGACCGTGAACACTAAACAACTAACAGCAGTGACCGGACATAAAGCCAGACCGTAACACTAAACATCTGACAGCAGTGATTGGACATAAAGCCAGACGGTAACACTAAACATCTAACAGCAGTGATTGGATATAAAGCCAGACCGTGAACACTAAACATCTAACAGCAGTGATTGAACATAAAGCCAGACCGTGAACACTAAACATCTAACAGCAGTGACTGGACATAAAGCCAGACCGTGAACACTAAACATCTAACAGCAGTGATTGGATATAAAGCCAGACCGTGAACACTAAACATCTAACAGCAGTGATTGGATATAAAGCCAGACCGTGAACACTAAACATCTAACAGCAGTGATTGAACATAAAGCCAGACCGTGAACACTAAACATCTAACAGCAGTGATTGGATATAAAGCCAGACCGTGAACACTAAACATCTAACAGCAGTGACCGGACATAAAGCCAGACCGTAACACTAAACATCTGACAGCAGTGATTGGACATAAAGCCAGACCGTAACACTAAACATCTGACAGCAGTGATTGGACATAAAGCCAGACCGTAACACTAAACATCTGACAGCAGTGATTGGACATAAAGCCAGACCGTAACACTAAACATCTGACAGCAGTGATTGGACATAAAGCCAGACCGTAACACTAAACATCTAACAGCAGTGACTGGACATAAAGCCAGACCGTGAACACTAAACATCTAACAGCAGTGATTGGATATAAAGCCAGACCGTGAACACTAAACATCTAACAGCAGTGACTGGACATAAAGCCAGACCGTGAACACTAAACATCTGACAGCAGTGATTGGACATAAAGCCAGACCGTGAACACTAAACATCTGACAGCAGTGACTGGACATAAAGCCAGACCGTAACCCTAAACATCTGACAGCAGTGATTGGACATAAAGCCAGACCGTAACACTAAACATCTAACAGCAGTGACTGGACATAAAGCCAGACCGTGAACACTAAACATCTGACAGCAGTGATTGGACATAAAGCCAGTCTTTCGTCACGAAACAACTACTGTAGAACTAATGAAGTGTCTTAACTACGCTTTGGAAAAACACTCAGAACATTAGACTGATAATGTGGTCTATTGCTGAACTTCGCAGCCCCTCGCCCTCTTGTTGAAAGAGTTACATAACATAATGTTTAGGGACAAGGCCAACTACTCTATTTTAAAAATAAAACTGTCGTAGTTGAAGACAGCTTCTACTTGCTTAAATCTGTATTTATGTACCATAGTTCTATATATTTTACTGTTAATTATAAAACAAACAAACCTGTTACAATCTGTATTTATGTTCCATAGTTCTATATATTTCACTTTTAATTATAAAAACAAACAAACCTGTTACAATCTGTATTTATGTACCATAGTTCTATATATTTTACTGTTAATTATAAAACAAACAAACCTGTTACAATATGTATTTATGTACGATAGTTCTATATATTTCACTGTTAATTATAAAACAAACGAACCTGTTACAATCTTAAACCCTTCAATGAGATCCCCTCTAACTGTTTTTTCAAGAGAAAACAATTTTAAGGATAATCTATTAGTGGTACGAGTACCTCTGCAAACAACAACAACACCTGAAGGAAGACCAGAGGTGAAAGATTAAGGAACATCGGAGTGATATAATAATGGTTCATTGTGTTTACTTCATTTGTTATGTCTAATAAAAGACTGGAATAAGTTATGTTCCTTTACAAGTTAAAATAAATCCATTAGTAATATACTTTAAATAAAGCAACTAATGAAAATTATCATTTCGATTGGGTTTATTTATAACCTTTGTTTTTTCCATAATGAGATAATCGTGGTAGAACAATAGTAGGTTTATGATTCGGCGTCTTTGGAGTGACTCGTTTTAAACACTGTCCGTGTATAATTCTATTTTAAGAAAGTGCGTTTGAAGACAACTTCGCATTAGGAAAGTATTTTAGGTTTCTATTGACCCATTTCAATAGATTTGTGACACGGTCACAGAAGCCAGTTTCTATTCCTTTGTGTAAATGCTCCAAAGTTCCCTGTAACTTCACTTCTGCTTCCCTCAGACAACGTACATACTACAAGTGGTCCGTTGATAACACAGTTTGTTAGGGTACATCTGTCAGACACAACTATATATATAGAGAGAGTACATCTGTCAGACATTACTATATATATATATAGATGACATCTGTCAGACACAACTATATATATATATATATAGGGTACATCTGCCAGACCCAACTATATATATATATATATATATAGGGTACATCTGTCAGACACAACTATATATATATATATATAGGGTACATCTGCCAGACCCAACTATATATATATATATATATAGGGTACATCTGTCAGACACAACTATATATATATATAGGGTACATCTGTCAGACACAACTATATGTATATATATATAGGGTACATCTGTCAGACACAACTATATGTATATATATATAGGGTACATCTGTCAGACACAACTATATATATATATATAGGGTACATCTGCCAGACCCAACTATATATATATATATATATATAGGGTACATCTGTCAGACACAACTATATGTATATATATATAGGGTACATCTGTCAGACACAACTATATATATATATATATATATATATAGGGTACATCTGCCAGACCCAACTATATATATATATATATATAGGGTACATCTGTCAGACACAACTATATATATATATAGGGTACATCTGTCAGACACAACTATATGTATATATATAGGGTACATCTGTCAGACACAACTATATGTATATATATATATAGGGTACATCTGTCAGACACAACTATATGTATATATATATAGGGTACATCTGTCAGACACAACTATATATATATATATATAGGGTACATCTGCCAGACCCAACTATATATATATATATATATATATAGGGTACATCTGTCAGACACAACTATATGTATATATATATAGGGTACATCTGTCAGACACAACTATATATATATATATATAGGGTACATCTGCCAGACACAACTATATGTATATATATATAGGGTACATCTGTCAGACACAACTATATGTATATATATATAGGGTACATCTGTCAGACACAACTATATGTATATATATATAGGGTACATCTGTCAGACACAACTATATATATATATATATAGGGTACATCTGCCAGACCCAACTATATATATATATATAGGGTACATCTGTCAGACACAACTATATGTATATATATATAGGGTACATCTGTCAGACACAACTATATATATATATATATGGGGTACATCTGTCAGACACAACTATATGTATATATATATATAGGGTACATCTGTCAGACACAACTATATGTATATATATATAGGGTACATCTGTCAGACACAACTATATGTATATATATATAGGGTACATCTGTCAGACACAACTATATGTATATATATATAGGGTACATCTGTCAGACACAACTATATGTATATATATATAGGGTACATCTGTCAGACACAACTATATATACAGAGTACATCTGTCAGACACAACTATATATAGAGAGAGTACATCTGTGAGACACAGCTATATATAGTGGGTACTTCTGTTAGACACAACTATATATATATATATAAAGGGTACATCTGTCACACACAGCTATATACGTGTATAGGGTACATCTGTGAGACACAACTATATATATTACATCATGTTAACTTAGAAATTCGGGTTTCCTTGTTCTACGGTTGACCGATAAAAATCGTTTTGTAAGTTAGCTATACAGTGGGAGAATGCTATATTCAAAGCTAATGATAAATATGGACAGTCGTGAAGGTATGAGATCAAGTCTAGAGTTGTAAATGTATGTCGATGTCAGTTGACTCGATAAACGATTGTGAAATGTGATTATGTACGATTTTTTGTTTTATAACAAAGCCACATTTTAGGGTCGTAACTCTTGCCGCTGACCCGTTAAGGGACTGCTACCGTGTGAAAATATAATGATGTTGTATTTTTATAATATTTTAAATCGAAATAAATTTTAAAAAGGGAAAATTTGTTTTGCAGGTGGCAGCACTCTTTTTTTCTTTCTCTCTTTCAGGTAGTTGAAAACACAAAAATCACCTTTGTTTAATTTTGATTACAGCAAATAATGCCCAATGTGGCGGTCTACTAGCTAGCTGATCGAACTATATCTTTAAGTGTCTATGGTTCGCATCCTGTTGCAGCAAAACAATTTCACTCCGCTCTTTGAGGCAGTGCGCTTTTAGGGATGACGGTTAAGGTCCTCTGTTCGTTTATAATAGTCCACAATTTACGGTTGGTGGTGTTGACAAGCTGTCTACTGTATCAACTAGCTGTCTTCTGTCTACTGTATCGACTAGCTGTCTTCCGTCTTCTGTATCGACTAGCTGTCTTCTGTCTACTGTATCGACTACCTGTCTTCTGTCTACTGTATCGACTACCTGTCTTCTGTCTACTGTATCGACTAGCTGTCTTCTGTCTACTGTATCGACTACCTGTCTTCTGTCTACTGTATCGACTACCGGTCTTCTGTCTACTGTATCGACTACCTGTCTTCTGTCTACTGTATCGACTAGCTGTCTTCTGTCTACTGTATCGACTACCTGTCTTCTGTCTACTGTATGAACTAGCTGTCTTCTGTCTACTGTATCGACTAGCTGTCTTCTGTCTACTGTATCGACTACCTGTCTTCTGTCTACTGTATGAACTAGCTGTCTTCTGTCTACTGTATCAACTAGCTGTCTTCTGTCTACTGTATCAACTAGCTGTCTTCTGTCTACTGTATCGACTACCTGTCTTCTGTCTACTGTATGAACTAGCTGTCTTCTGTCTACTGTATCAACTAGCTGTCTTCTGTCTACTGTATCGACTAGCTGTCTTCCGTCTACTGTATCAACTAGCTGTCTTCTGTCTACTGTATCAATTCTTGTATCAGAAAGAAACCGAAGAAATCGAACACACTTGAGGAAAATCAGAAATGTTTCCTGAAACATAAACACACTCGAAAATAAAAATTGTAAACGGTTTATTTTAAATTACTGCAAACATGGCGGACCACAAAATAATAGGTACAATTAGCAAACCTATTATTAAACATTAGGTATTCAACTATTACAATACTCAAACAAAACGTCGACCTTGGACGTATTCCAAGGTCGAAAGTAACAAAAACCAAAGCATGAAACAAGAGAGAAAAAACACATATATGTAAGTAACTAATTTCGTGTATTCTCAGATCAAGGATATGACCTCTACTATATGGAATGTTTCTGTGGTCTTTGTTGATAAAATACTAGTCCACACCCAGCCTGTTTTATCAGCGTGTTACTCATTTCTCCGTCTTCTATCCACATCATATACTTAGGTTTTATCAGCGTGTTACTCATTTCTCCGTCTTCTATCCACATCATATACTTAGGTTTTATCAGCGTGTTACTCATTTCTCCGTCTTCTATCCACATCATATACTTAGGTTTTATCAGCGTGTTACTCATTTCTCCGTCTTCTATCCA
This sequence comes from Tachypleus tridentatus, assembly GCF_004210375.1. NCBI lineage: Eukaryota > Metazoa > Arthropoda > Merostomata > Xiphosura > Limulidae > Tachypleus > Tachypleus tridentatus. Next base: position 109,871,400 of record NC_134831.1, read on the forward strand.
CATCATATACTTAGGTTTTATCAGCGTGTTACTCATTTCTCCGTCTTCTATCCACATCATATACTTAGGTTTTATCAGCGTGTTACTCATTTCTCCGTCTTCTATCCACATCATATACTTAGGTTTTATCAGCGTGTTACTCATTTCTCCGTCTTCTATCCACATCATATACTTAGGTTTTATCAGCGTGTTACTCATTTCTCCGTCTTCTATCCACATCATATACTTAGGTTTTATCAGCGTGTTACTCATTTCTCCGTCTTCTATCCACATCATATACTTAGGTTTTATCAGCGTGTTACTCATTTCTCCGTCTTCTATCCACATCATATACTTAGGTTTTATCAGCGTGTTACTCATTTCTCCGTCTTCTATCCACATCATATACTTAGGTTTTATCAGCGTGTTACTCATTTCTCCGTCTTCTATCCACATCATATACTTAGGTTTTATCAGCGTGTTACTCATTTCTCCGTCTTCTATCCACATCATATACTTAGGTTTTATCAGCGTGTTACTCATTTCTCCGTCTTCTATCCACATCATATACTTAGGTTTTATCAGCGTGTTACTCATTTCTCCGTCTTCTATCCACATCATATACTTAGGTTTTATCAGCGTGTTACTCATTTCTCCGTCTTCTATCCACATCATATACTTAGGTTTTATCAGCGTGTTACTCATTTCTCCGTCTTCTATCCACATCATATACTTAGGTTTTATCAGCGTGTTACTCATTTCTCCGTCTTCTATCCACATCATATACTTAGGTTTGACCTTTAATGTAACAAACCTGTCTTCTCTTCCAGTTTCACGTATCTCTTTCTGAATTTACCCACTGAATTAAACGAATACTTAATAATTTACAGATGAATCTGACAAACCGGATACGTCCATATATCTCACTCTGTACGATAAACTTGTACGTTAGGAACGTGTTATTTACGGTTGGGACTGCAACATAAACTTATAGATCAGGAACGAGTTATATACGGTTAGGACTCTAAGATAAACTTGTAGGTTAGTAACGTGTTATTTAAGGTTGCGACTGTAAGATAAAGTTGGAAGTTAGGACCTTGCTATTTACGGTTTGGACTGTAAGATAAACTTGGAAGTTAGGACCTTGCTATTTACGATTGGGACTGTAAGATAAACTTGTAGGTTAGGAACTTTTTATTTACGATTTGGATTACAATATAAACTTGTAGGTTAGGATCTTTTTATTTACGGTTGAGACTGAAAATAAATCTGTAGGTAACGAACGTGTAATCTACGGTTGGGACAGTAAGATAAACTTGTAGAGTTAGAAACGCATTATTTACAGTTGGGACTGTAAGATAATCTTATAGGTTAGAAACGTGTTATTTACGGTTGCGACTGAAGATAAAATCGTAGATTAGGAACTTGTTATATACGGTTAGGAATGTAAGATAAACTTCTAAGTTAGGAACGTGTTATTTACGATTAATAATACAAGATAAGCATGTAGCTTAGGACCTTGTTATTTATGATTGGGAATTTAAAAGAAACTTTTAGGTGAGGAACGTGTCATTTACGGTTGAGACTGAAAATAAACATGTAGGTAATGAACGTGTTATTTATGGTTGCGATTGTAAGATAAACTTATAGGTTAGGAATTTGATTTGTTATTTACGATTTCGACTGCAAGATAAATTTGAAGGTTAGAAACGTGTTATTTACGGTTGGGACTGTAAAATAATCTTATGGGTTAGAAACGTGTTATTTAAGGTTGCGAATGAAGATAAACTCGTAGATAAGGAACTTGTTATATACGGTTAGGAATGTAAGATAAACTTGTAGGTTAGTAACGTGTTATTTACGGTTGCGACTGTAAGATGAACTTGGAAGTTAGGACCTTGCTATTTACGGTTTGGACTGTAAGATAAACTTATAGGTTCGGAACGTGTTATTTACGATTGGGACTGTAAAATAAACTGGTAGGTTAAAAACGTGTTATTTATGATTGGGATTACAAGATAAACTTATAGGTTAGGAACGTATTATTATCGGTTGGGACTGTAAAATAAACTTGTAGGTTAGGACCATGTTATTATGATTGAGACTGTAAGATAAACTTACAGGTTCGGAACGTATTATTTACGGTTGGGATTGTAAGATAAACTTGTAGGTTAGGACCTTGTTATTATGATTGGGACTGTAAGATAAACTTGTAGGTTAGAAATGTGTTATTTATGGTTGGGACTGTAAGATAAACTTGTAGGTTAGGAACGTGTTATTTACGATTGAGATTACAAGATAAACTTGTAGGTTAGAAACGTGTCATTTACGGTTGAGATTGAAAATAAATTTGTAGGTAACGAACGTGTTATCTACGGTTGCGACTGTAAGATAAACTTGTAGAGTTAGAAACGCATTATTTACAGTTGGGACTGTAAGATAATCTTATAAGTTAGAAACGTGTTATTTACGGTTGTTACTGAAGATAAAATCGTAGACTAGGAACTTGTTATATACGGCTAGGAATGTAAGATAAACTTGTAGGTGAGGAACGTGTTATTTACGGTTGAAACTGTAAGATAAACTTATAAGTTAGGAACGTGTTAATTACGGTTGGCATTGTGAGATAAACTTGTAGGCTAGGAACGTGTTACTTACGATTAATAATACAAGATAAACATGTAGCTTAGGACCTTGCTATTTATGATTGGGAATTTAAGAGAAACTTTTAGGTGAGGAACGTGTCATTTACGGTTGAGACTGAAAATAAACTTGTAGATAATGAACGTGTTATTTATGGTTGCGATTGTAAGATTAACTTGCAGATTAGGAACTTGTTACATGCGGTTAGGAATGTAAAATAAACTTGTAGGTTAGGAACGTGTTATTTACGGTTGCGACTGTAAGATAAACTTGGAAGTTAGGACCTTGATATTTACGGTTTGGACTGTAAGATAAACTTACAGGTTCGGAACGTGTTATTTACGATTGGGATTGTAAGATAAACTAGGGAACTTTTTATTTACGATTGGGTTTACAAGATAAACTTGTAGGTTAGGAACTTTTTACTTACGGTTGAAACTGAAAATAAATTTGTAGGTAACGAACGTGTTATCTAGGGTCGGAACTGTAAGATAAACTTGTAGAGTTAGAAACGCATTATTTACAGTTGGGACTGTAAGATAATCTTATAGCTTAGAAACGTGTTATTTACGGTTGCGACTGAAGATAAACTCGTAGATTAGGAACTTGTTATATACGGTTAGGAATGTAAGATAAACTTGTATGTTAGGAACGTGTTATTTATGGTTGCGATAGTAAGATAAACTTATAGGTTAGAAAGGTGTTATTTACGGTTGCGACTGAAGATAAACTCGTAGGTTAGTAACGTGATATTTATGGTTGGAATTGCAACATAAACTTGTATGTTTGGAACGTCTTATTTACGGTTGGGATTGGAGATAAACTTGTGGATTAGGAACTTGTTACATGCGGTTCGGAATGTAACATAAACTTGTAGGTTAGGAACGTGTTATTTACGGTTGGGACTGTAAGATAAACTCGTAGAGTTAGAAACGTGTTATTCACGGTTGGGACTGTAAGAAAAACTTGTAGTTTAGAACGTTGTTATTATGATTGGGACTGTAATATCAACGTATAGTTTCGGAATGTGTTACTTACGGTTGGGAATGTAAGATAAACTTATAGGTTAGGAACGTGTTATTTACGATTAATAATACAAGATAAACATGTAGCTTATGACCTTGTTATTTATGATTGGGAATTTAAGAGAAACTTTTAGGTGAAGAACGTGTCATTTACGGTTGAGACTGATAATAAACTTGTAGGTAATGAAGGTGTTATTTACGATTTCGACTGCATGATAAAGTTGAAGGTTAGGAACGTGTTATTTACGGTTGGAACTGTAAAATAATCTTATAGGTTAGAAACGTGTTATTTAAGGTGGCGAATGAAGATAAACTCGTAGATAAGGAACTTGTTATATACGGTTAGGAATGTAAGATAAACTTGTAGGTAAGGAACATATTATTTACGATTGGGATTGTAAGATAAACTTGTAGGTTAGGACCTTGTTATTATGATTGGGACTGTAAGATAAGCTTGTAGGTTTGAAATGTGTTATTTATGGTAGGGAATGTAAGATAAACTTAGAGGATAGGAATGTGTCATTTATGGTTGGGACTGTAAGATAAACTCCTAGGTAATGAACGTGTTAATTAATGGTTGCGATTGTAAGAGAAACGTTTAGGTGAATAACGTGTCATTTACGGTTGAGACTGATAATAAACTTGTAGGTAATGAAGGTGTTATTTACGATTTCGACTGTAAGATGAACTTGATGGTTAGGAACGAGTTATTTACGGTTGGTTTGTAAGATAAACTTAGAGGATAAGAATGTGTTATTCGCGGTTGGGACTGTAACATAAACTTATAGGTTAGGAATGTGTTATTTACGATTGGAACTTTAAGATAAACTTGTAGGTTAGGAACGTGTTATTTACGATTGGGATTACAAGATAAACTTGTAGGTTAGGAACGTGTTATTTACGATTGGAATTACAAGATAAACTTATAGATTAAAACGTGTTATTTCCGGTTGGGACTAAAGATAAACTCGTAGGTTAGGAACGTGTTATTTATGGCTGGAATTGCAACATAAACTTGTAGGTTAGAAACGTGTTATTTCCTGTTGGGACTGTAAGATAAACTTGCAGGTTATGAACGTGTTATTTACGGTTGAGACTGTAAGATAACCGTGTAGGTTAGAACCTTGTTATTATGATTGGGACTGTAAGATAAACGTATGGGTTCGGAACGTGTTATTTATTGTTGGGACTGTAAGATACACTTGTGGGTTAGTATCTTTTTATTATGAGTTGGACTGTAAGATAAACTTGTAGATTAGGAATGTGTTATTTACGGTTGGGACTGAGTTAAACTTGTAGATTAGGAACAAGTTATATACGGTTAAGAACGTGTTATTTATGGTTGGGACTGTAAGATAAACTTATAGGTTTGGAATGTGTTATTTACGGTTGGGACTGTAAGATAAACTTGAAGGTTAGGAACGTGTTATTTACGGTTGGGGCAGTAAGATAATGTTATGGGTTAGAAAGGTGTTATTTACGGTTGCGAATGAAGATAAACTCGTAGGTTAGGAACGTGATATTCATGGTTGGGATTGAAGATAAACTTGTAGATTAGAAACTTGTTACATGCGGTTCGGAATGAAAGATAAACTTGTAGGTTAGGACCTTGTTATTTATGATTGAGACTGTAAGATAAACTTGTAGGTTAGGAACGTGTTATTTACGGTTGGGACTGTAAGATAAACTTGTAGGTTAGGAATGTGTTAGTTGCGATTGGAACTGTAAGATAAACTTATAGGTTCGGAACGTGTTATTTACGATTGGGATTAGAAGATAAACTTGTAAATTAGGAACGTGTCATTTACTGTTGGACTGTAAAATAAACTTGTAGGTTAGGAACGTGTTATTTACGATTGAGACTATCAGATAAACTTGAAGGTAAGGAACGTGTTATTTACGGTTGGGGCAGTAAGATAATCTTATAGGTTAGAAACGTGTCATTTACGGTTGGGGCAGTAAGATAATCTTATAGGTTAGAAACGTGTCATTTACGGTTGCGACTGAAGATAAATTCGTAAGTTAGGAACTTCTTATATACGGTTAGGAATGTAAGATAAACTTGTAGGTTAGGACCTTGTTATTTATGATTGGAACTGTAAGATAAACTCGTAGGTTAGGAATGTGTTATTTACGATTGGAACTGTAAGATAAACTTGTAGGTTAGGAACGTGTTATTTACGATTGGGATTAGAAGATAAACTCGTAGATTAGGAACTTGTTATATACGGTTAGGAATGTAAGATAAACTTGTAGGTTAGGAACGTGTTATTTACGGTTGAGACTGTAAGATAAACTTGTTGGTTAGGAACGTGTTAATTACGGTTGGCATTGTGAGATAAACTTGTAGGTTAGGACCTTGTTATTTATGATTAGGACTTTAAAAGAAACTTGTAAGTGAAAAACGTGTCATTTACGGTTGAGACTGAAAATAAACTTGTAGATAACGAACGTGATATTTATGGTTGCGATTGTAAGATAAACTTATAGGTTAGGAATGTGTAATTTACGGTTGGGACTGTAAAATAAACTTGTAGGTTAGGAACGTGTTATTTACGATTTCGACTGTAAGATAAACTTGAGGTTAGGAACGTGTTATTTACGGTTGGGACTGTAAGATAATCTTATAGGTTAGAAATGTGTTAATTACGGTTGGGACTGTAAGATAATCTTATAGGTTAGAAATGTGTTAATAACGGTTGGCTTTGTAAAATAAACTTGCAGGTTAGGACCTTGTGATTTATGATTAGGATTTTAAGAGAAACTTGTAGGTGAGGAACGTTTTATTTACGATTTCGACTGTAAGATAAACTTGAAGGTTAGGAACGTGTTATTTACGGTTGCGACTGAAGATAAACTCGTAGATTAGGAACTTGATATATACGGTTAGGTATGTAAGATAAACTGGTAGGGTAAAAACGTGTTATTTATGATTGGGACTGTAAGATAAATTTGTAGGTTAGGAACGTCTTATTCACGGTTGGGACTGTAAGATAAACTTGTAGGTTAGGAATGTGCTATTTATGGTAGGGAATGTAAGATAAAGTTGTAGGTTAGAAATGTGTTATTTATGGTAGGGAATGTAAGATAAACTTATAGATTAAAACGTGTTATTTACTGTTGGGACTAAAGATAAACTCGTAGGTTAGGAACGTGTTATTTATGGCTGGAATTGCAACATAAACTTGTAGGTTAGAAACGTGTTATTTCCGGTTGGGACTGTAAGATAAACTTGCAGGTTATGAACGTGTTATTTACGGTTGAGACTGTAAGATAACCGTGTAGGTTAGAACCTTGTTATTATGATTGGGACTGTAACATAAACTTGTAGGTTAGGAACGTGTTATTTACGATTGGGATTAGAAGATAAACTTGTAAATTAGGAACGTGTCATTTACTGTTGGACTGTAAAATATACTTGTAGGTTCGGAACGTGTTATTTACGATTGAGACTATCAGATAAACTTGAAGGTAAGGAACGTGTTATTTACGGTTGGGGCAGTAAGATAATCTTATAGGTTAGAAACGTGTCATTTACGGTTGCGACTGAAGATAAATTCGTAAGTTAGGAACTTCTTATATACGGTTAGGAATATAAGATAAACTTGTAGGTTAGGACCTTGTTATTTATGATTGGGATTAGAAGATAAACTCGTAGATTAGGAACTTGTTATATACGGTTAGGAATGTAAGATAAACTTGTTGGTTAGGAACGTGTTAATTACGGTTGGCATTGTGAGATAAACTTGTAGATTAGGACCTTGTTATTTATGATTAGGACTTTAAGAGAAACTTGTAAGTGAAAAACGTGTCATTTACGGTTGACACTGAAAATAAACTTGTAGATAACGAACGTGATATTTATGGTTGCGATTATAAGATAAACTTATAGGTTAGGAATGTGTAATTTACGGTTGGGACTGTAAAATAAGCTTGTAGGTTAGGAACGTGTTATTTACGAATTCGACTGTAAGATGAACTTGAAGGTTAGGAACGTGTTATTTACGGTTGGGACTGTAAGATAATCTTATAGGTAAGAAATGTGTTAATAACGGTTAGCATTGTGAAATAAACTTGCAGGTTAGGACCTTGTTATTTATGATTAGGATTTTAAGAGAAACTTGTAGGTGAGGAACGTGTTATTTACGATTTCGACTGTAAGATAAACTTGAAGGTTAGGAACGTGTTATTTACGGTTGCGACTGAAGATAAACTCGTAGATTAGGAACTTGTTATATACGGTTAGGAATGTAAGATAAACTGGTAGGGTAAAAACGTGTTATTTATGATTGGGACTGTAAGATAAAATTATAGGTTCGGAACGTGTTATTTACGATTGGGATTGTAAGATAAACTTGTAGGTTACGAACGTCTTATTCACGGTTGGGACTGTAAGATAAACTTGTAGGTTAGGAATGTGCTATTTATGGTTGGGACTCTAAGATTAACTTATAGGATAGGAATGTGTTATTTACGGTTGGGACTGTAAGATCAACGTATAGTTTAGGAATGTGTTATTTACGGTTGGGACTGTAAGATTAACTTATAGGTTAGGAACGTTTTACTTACGGTTGGGACTGAGTTAAACTTGTAGATTAGGAACGATTTATATACGATTAGGAACGTGTTATTTATGGTTGGGACTGCAAGATAAACTTGTAGGTTAGTAACGTGTTATTTACGGTTGGGACTATAAGACAAACTTTTAGGTTTGGAACGTGTTATTTACGGTTGGGACTATAAGACAAACTTTTAGGTTTGGAACGTGTTATTTACGGTTGGGACTATAAGACAAACTTTTAGGTTTGGAACGTGTTATTTATGGCTGGAATTGCAACATAAACTTGTAGGTTAGAAACGTGTTATTTCCTGTTGGGATTGTAAGATAAACTTGTAGGTAATGAATGTGTTATTTACGATTTCGACTGCAAGATAAACTTGTAGGTTAGTAACGTGTTATTTAAGATGGCGAATGAAGATAAACTCGTAGATAAGGAACTTGTTATATACGGTTAGGAATGTAAGATAAACTTGTAGGTTAAAAACGTGTTATTTATGATTGGGATTACAAGATAAACTTGTAGGTTAGAAACGTATTATTATCGGTTGGGACTGTAAGATAAACTTGTATGTTAGGACCATGCTATTATGATTGAGACTGTAAGATAAACTTACAGGTTCGGAACGTATTATTTACGATTGGGATTGTAAGATAAACTTGTACGTTAGGACCTTGTTATTATGATTGGGACTGTAAGATAAGCTTGTAGGTTCGAAATGTGTTATTTATGGTAGGGAATGTAAGATAAAGTTGTAGGTAAGAAATGTGTTATTTATGGTAGGGAATGTAAGATAAACTTATAGATTAAAACGTGTTATTTACTGTTGCGACTAAAGATAAACTCGTAGGTTAGGAACGTGTTATTTATGGCTGGAATTGCAACATAAACTTGTAGGTTAGAAACGTGTTATTTCCGGTTGGGACTGTAAGATAAACTTGCAGGTTATGAACGTGTTATTTACGGTTGAGACTGTAAGATAACCGTGTAGGTTAGAATCTTGTTATTATGATTGGGACTGTAAGATAAACTTATTGGTTCGGAACGTGTTATTTATTGTTGGGACTGTAAGATACACTTGTGGGTTAGTATCTTGTTATTATGAGTTGGACTGTAAGATAAACTTGTAGATTAGGAATGTGTTATTTACGGTTGGGACTGTAAGATAAACTTATAGGTTTGGCACGTGTTATTTACGGTTGGGACTGTAAGATAAACTTGTAGGTTAGGATCGTGTTATTTACGATGGAGACTGTAAGATAAACTTGAAGGTTAGGAACGTGTTATTTACGGTTGGGACAGTAAGATAATGTTATGGGTTAGAAAGGTGTTATTTACGGTTGCGAATGAAGATAAACTCGTAGGTTAGGAACGTGATATTCATGGTTGGGATTGAAGATAAACTTGTAGATTAGGAACTTGTTACATGCGGTTCGGAATGTAAGATAAACTTGTAGGTTAGGACCTTGTTATTTATGATTGAGACTGTAAGATAAACTTGTAGGTTAGGAACGTGTTATTTACGGTTGGGACTATAAGATAAACTTGTAGGTTAGGAATGTTTTAGTTACGATTGGAACTGTAAGATAAACTTATAGGTTCGGAACGTGTTATTTACGATTGGGATTACAAGATAAACTTGTAGGTTAGGAACGTGTCATTTACGGTTGAGACTGAAAATAAATTTGTAGGTAACGAATATGTTATCTACGGTTTGGACTGTAAGATAAACTTGTAGGTTAGAAACGCGTTATTTTCGGGTGGGACTGTAAGATAAACTTATAGGATAGGAATGTGTTATTTAAGGTTGTGAGTGAGTTAAACTTGTAGATTAGGAACTTGTTATATGCGGTTAGGAATGTAAGATAAACTTGTAGGTTAGGAACGTGTTATTTATGGTTGGGACAATAAGATAAACTTATAGGTTATGACCTTATTATTTATGATTGGGACTATAAGATAAAATTATCGGTTAGGAACGTGTTAATTACGGTTGGCATTGTGAGATAAACTTGTAGGTTAAAAACGTGTTATTTATGATTGGGATTACAAGATAAACTTGTAGGTAGTATTCTTGTAAGTGAATTACTAACACAAAATTCACAGCCTCATCTCATCTCTTTGCTGTTCATGTATGTATACAGTCTATATTTCCTTAAAGAAGTTCACTGTTTTACGTTTCTCTCCATGGAGAAAAGTGGGTTGTACGTACTCTTCACGTTCTAGTGGGTGGTGGCTTTTAATACTAAAAGTGGAGTTTATGTATCTGCGGTTGATAACCTATCGTGTAGCCTTCCGCTATAAACAGTTGTATATTTGTTATCTGGCGCCCTCTTCAAATCGTGAAGTGATTTTATAAGATACTTTCATGTTTCTAAGTGCGAGTTATCAGTTCTTAGGTGTTTTAACCAGCAGACTGTACTAGGATAACAGAAGTATAAACAAATATCAGAACAGGATAAAGCGTTTTTATTCTGACCCAATGAAAACTTTCAGGGTCATGAACACCAGTTTCGATCCAACCTTTAACGGAATCAGGTTAAACGTTAACCTCGTGACGTTGACCCGAAGTAATTCACGAGGTTACTCAACTCTTGCTGCTTTACATGATGTAGTGCCCTCATGAACTGACACCCACTCGTGCCAGATAACAGGTTAATGTGTTCTACATTAATAGAGTTAACGCCGTTTTCAAAATGTGCTGTTACATACATTTTTATTCTCATTTTCCAACAGACTTAAGATTTTCAGCAGCACTTTGAATATTATACACTCTGGTGGTGTTTGTTTTGATTTCATACAGTTTTTAATGATTCTTCTTATGAACAGTTAATTTCACCTACAAAAGTTGTATTTTTCAACGTCTAGATGGAGGTTCGTTTGACTTTTTAAAATTTGCAATATTACTTTCTAAACTGGTTAAACTTTTTCATTCTAATTCTCCCAATTTCTTTTTGTTTAGAGACCATCTGAAGAAACATTATATGAAATTGAACTTTCACAAAATTAAAAAAGAAAGAATATATTTTTCAAATGCTATATTTATTGATAAAAATCAGGTGTCAATGACGCACATCTTTTATTTAGCTGGGAAATATTGGCAGACTTTCTATGTATTGAACTCACATTTCAGACTTTATTATTTTTATAAACCTCAACATTGATTTGTTTTCAATAACTCAGTATTTTATAGTTAGTCTAACACTTGTAGGGTAATACAGTGAGTGAGTTATTTTTGTATATTGTTGTATTCCTGTAGGGTAATACAGTGGGTGAATTCTTGTATATTGTTGGATTCATATAGGTTAATACAGTGAGTGAGTTATTTTTGTATATTGTTGGATTCCTGTAGAGTTATACAGTACGTGATTTATTATTGTGTATTGTTGGATTCATGTGAGGTAATACAGTGGGTGAATTCTTGTATATTGTTGGATTCCTATAGATTAATACAGTCAATGATTTATTTTTGTGTATTGCTAAATTCCTGGAGGGTAATAGAGTGGGTTATTCATTCTTGTATGTTGTTGGAATTTTGTAGGGTAATGCAATGGGTAAATTATATTGTTAGATTCTTGTAGGGTAATGCAGTGGGTGATTTATTTTTGTACACTGTTCGATCCTTGTAGGGTAGTACAATGGGTGAATTATTTTTGTATATTATTGGAATCCTATAGGGTAATGCAGTGGGTGATTTGTTTTTGTGTAATGCTGAATTCCTGGAGGGTAATGCAGTGGGTGATTTGTTTTTGTGTAATGCTGAATTTCTGGAGGGTAATGCAGTGGGTGATTTATTTTTGTGTAATGCTGAATTCCTGGAGGGTAATACAGTGGGTGATTTATTTTTGTGTAATGCTGAATTCCTGGAGGGTAATGCAGTGGGTGATTTGTTTTTGTGTAATGCTGAATTCCTGGAGGGTAATGCAGTGGGTGATTTATTTTTGTGTAATGCTGAATTCCTAGAGGGTAATACAGTGGGTGATTTATTTTTGTGTAATGCTGAATTCCTGGAGGGTAATACAGTGGGTGATTTATTCTTGTATATTGTTGGATTCTTATAGGGTAATACAATGGGTGAATTAATTTTGTATATTGTTAGGTTTTTGTAGGGTAATACAGTGGGTAATTTATTCTTGAATATTATTGGATTCTTGTAGGATAGTTGAGTGAGTGAGTTATTCTTGCCTGTTGTTGGATTCAGTTCACAACAATTGTTGTTAAAGCAACTGTTTGTTTGAAAGGTACATATTGTAGATGTAATAACTGTTTTTTCATAAGTTTACTGTTGTTGATGAAGCAACGGTTTACTCATAGGGTAATTATTGTTGATGAAGTAACTGTTTACTCATAGGGTAATTGTTGTTGATGAATTAACTGTTTACTCATAGGGTAATTATTGTTGATGAAGTAACTGTTTACTCATAGGGTAATTATTGTTGATGAAGTAACTGTTTGTGTTTTTTAATTTCGCGCGAAGCTACTCGAGAGCTATCTGCGCTAGCCGTCCCTAATTTTGCAGTGTAAGAGTAGATAGAAAGCAGCTAGTCATCACCACCCACCGCCAACTCTTGGGCTTCTCTTTACCAACGAATAGTGGGTTTGAAAGTCACATTACAACGCCCCACGGCTGAAAGGGCAAGCATGTTTGGTGTGACGGGGATTCGAACTCGTGATCCTCGGATTACGAGTCGAGTGCCTTAACCACCTGGCCAACTGTTTGTTAATAGGTAACTATTGTAGATGTAATAATTGTTTGTTCTTAGGGTAACATTTTAACATGCTATAGCAACTACTTTGTATTGGAGGAGTAATACTGTGCCCTTCATTATCGGTATTTAAGGTAAACTCGACCACTACTATGCATGTTTAATTCCAGCTGACTTTCAATGGTACTTTCAGTGATAGTATTGATCAAAATGTTTAATATATTTATTTCTCTTGTTTTAATGTCATGTTTTCATTAAATATGTTATTTTGTAATTTTCGTTTTTTATATTTTTAGACTAACCTAAAACTTCCAAGTTGGCCAAACGTCATGAGATATTACTGGGTTTACGGTCGAAAATATCTTTAACGGCAACCATATCTAGCTAGTGAAACAAGGTATGTTAATCTTTATATGTAAGAACGTACAAGCACTGTATTTCACTCATTATGGCTCTGATAACCTTACTGTTGTAGAAAATTAAATACATGTAACATGTTTCCTGCAAATTAATGTGTAATATATAGAACACGAAATTAACGAGACAAATAAAGGTGACACCTGCTTCTTTATCCTATTTTTCTAATTACACACGTGTACATCTGTTTGTCGTGTTCCGAATTTTATTCCTCGAAGTGAACTAACGTATTAATACACTAGTGCAAAAACTACGAATTTCCTTAGTTTATACCCTACATAAACGCGTCTTGTCCAGCGTCTTAACTGACACGTGTAAGGAGATACGTTTTTGTGTAAACTGTAAAACGAACTGTCACATTTTACTAACATTGATTTTAACACATGATGCGTGACGTTTTATCTCCATGTTTCTGATTTTACCTTTTTCCGTGTTTAATTAAACCAAGGATTATGTTTCATTTCCCACTTATATTTCTTTTCTGAATCAACTAAAAAACGTGAATCCATTTTTTTACAGTGAATCGTTAGCTTTGTTAACCAATAAAACCTTATCGGAATTTGAACATTTTCTAGAACAGGTATATTGCAACATATGTTATAAACTGTTCTCTTTTATAAAGATTTATTGGCTTCAAATTGTCCTCGGGTGAGACACAAACCATTGTGCAGGTTTGTGTTTATGAATAAACAAACAAGAATTTTTTTATGGATATAAAGTCTGTCATTCTACTATAAAAACTAAAACATATTAACCAATGCAATGCACACTATGGTTTTAGTAAAACATATAACCAATGCAATGCACACTACTGCTTTTAGTAAAACATATTAACCAATGCAATGCACACTACTGCTTTTAATAAAACATATTAACCAATGCAATGCACACCACTGCTTTTAGTAAAACATATTAACCAATGCAATGCACACTACTGCTTTTAGTAAAACATATTAACCAATGCAATGCACACCACTGCTTTTAGTAAAACATATTAACCAATGCAATGCACACCACTGCTTTTAGTAAAACATATTAACCAATGTAATGCACACCACTGCTTTTAGTAAAACATATTAACCAATGCAATGCACACTACTGCTTTTAGTAAAACATATTAACCAATGCAATGCACACTACTGCTTTTAGTAAAACATATTAACCAATGCAATGCACACTACTGCTTTTAGTAAAACATATTAACCAATGCAATGCACACTACTGCTTTTAGTAAAACATATTAACCAATGCAATGCACACCACTACTTTTAGTAAAAACATATTAACCAATCCAATGCACACTACTGCTTTTAGTAAAACATATTAACCAATGCAATGCACACTACTGCTTTTAGTAATAAACTTTAACAGGAACAAGGAAACGAGTTGTTCAAAAATTTGGTTTGGTTTGAATTTTCCGCAAAGCTACACGAGGGCTATCTGCGCTAGCCATCCCTAATTTAGTGGTGTAAAACTGGAGGGAAGTAGTCATCACTACCCACCGCCAACTCTTGGTTTACTATTTTACCACAAATAGCGGGATTGACCGTGACATTATAACAAACCCCTCGGTTGAAAAGGGAAGCATATTTGATGGGACGGGAATTCGAACTTTATATGCAAAAACGGCTCGTTTGGGCTGAGAAAACACTTTACATAGAAGAGCGAACAACGTTTCGACCTTCTTCGGTCATCGTCAGGTTCACAAAGAAAGAGGTAACTGACCGGAAGCTGACCACATGTTTGAAAGGGGTTGTGTAACTGTGTGTCGAAATGTAGAGGGCGGTATTAGATATTTGAATATATAATTTTATTTATTATATTAATATAGGTATAAAGGCGTTCCTTTATATTGGTTTATTTTGGGTTTAAGTTGTTGTATAAGTAAGGCTTCTTTAATTTTACGTTTGTTTATGTTTGTTTCTTTATTTAGTATTTGAGTGTTTTCTACGGTTATGTTGTATGGTTCTATGGGAATTCGAACTCACGACCTTCAGGCGATAAAAAGAGCACATTAACCACCTTGCCAAGCCGACCCTGAAAAGATATGACCTGGAAGGTCATATATCAATAACCTAAAAGTTTTAAAGTAAATAACCAAGAAGTCCTACAGCAGTTAACCTAAGCGTCTTCAGATAACTTAGACGTTCTTATAGGATGACCTCTAACGTAGAATAAGAAAGATCCAAGTTTCTTTCTCTTTTCTTTGGTTGTTTTGGAACGATGTCCTCCACTGCTGAATTACAAAGTTCAGTTTTTCATTTTGATTGTTTTGGAACAATAGCCTCCACTGCTGAAGTACGCACGTCCAAGTTTCTTTTACGAATAGGTTGTGGTGATTACCTCGATTTACGTCATGAAGGTAGGGGAGTCCGTGTTTTCCACCTCACACCAACAAGAAGTTACGTACGTCGGGAGTCGGTTTACAGAGAACAGGATTTACGTGTACAACCTCAGTTTTAACGTAGCTTTTAGCTGCAGCAGACGTTTCACCGTGCTCAGTCTGGTGATTGTCAGGACGTGAAATTCACAAAAAGTGGTACCATGATGATCCACTCAGTCGGTGTGATTTATCGATCATGACGTCTAAAAGTTTTGGGTTTTGGTTTCTAGGTTTGTCCATCTTCTTCCTTGTCGGACGTAAGTATCTTTTCTTTACCTGTGTTTGTCAGATTAAGGTAGAATATATTAAACTTGAGATGAGTATATGACGATGGTAACTATGACTTTATAAGATTGTATTGTGAAAACATCCTTACCGAGTTAGTGTATCAAACAGTATTATTAACAGTATCTGTCAACATTATCATCAGTAACTGTTAACATTATTAACTGTAACTGTCAACATTATTAACCGTATCTGTCAACGTTATCATCAGTAACTGTCAACATTATTAACAGTAATTGTCAACATTATCATCAGTAACTGTCAACATTATCAACAGTATTTGTCAACATTATTAACAGTAACTGTCAACATTATCAACAGTATTTGTCGACATTATTAACAGCATCTGTCAACATTATTAACAGTATCTGTCAACATTATCAACAGTAACTGTTAATATTATTAACCGTATCAGTCGACATTATTAACAGTAACTGTTAACATTATTAACCGTGTCAGTCGACATTATTAACAGTAACTGTAATTCTTAACCGTATTTGTCTACAATTAATTCTACTCATGGTCTGTAGGAAGAAATGAGCTAATACCAGCTAATGTAACCACTTGGTTACTAATGGTTCGAAACAAAAAATACATAGTTACATAATGTGTTCTTAAATTACTTGTCTTTAAACTAACCGTTATTTCTCTAATAAGACAATTGAGTGGTTTGGTTGAAGGTATCGATATCCAGGTTCATAATAATATCAGCGTATTAATTCCAAACACTATCTTAATCGACACAAATCTATTAAATTTTAAAATACAATTTTGGCGAAACAAGTGTTTTGTATGTTCCTCTATACCCCAGACCTGGTCGAAAGTTGGTTTAAATAACTGGTGTAGATATATGGATTATCTCTTACAAATACACGTACATTCAAGAAATAAACACATTTTATACTTTCTAATCCATTGAATTGTCACGTGCCTCTTATGCGATGTATTTTAATAAACTGTGAAATAATTATTTATAGGTTAGACTAATTATATTAATAAATTTATCTCAGTGTTATTCTGTGAAAAGATCACAACAGTTTAAAGGTGAATTTTCAACAAATTTAATAATTGCCTTAGAAACTGTGCTTTGGTTAGGTATAATTCCTGTGTGGTTGCCATATTTTTAAACACTTTAGTTTTGAGTAAAAATGAAACAAAATATGCGGATACTTGAACTCAAGTTCCTCTCGGTCGTTCGGCTGTTTCCGTGACGTTTTACAATTATGACGTAATAGTTGCCAAACACGCTTCGTTGCGCGCCGACCATTTTGTTCCTTTCAGTGCAAGGAGAAGGAACCGGCAAGGTAGCAACAGTGGGTGTGGATGGTCAATAGGAAGGACCAGACTCATTCACACCATTTAAAGCTTTGTCAAGATCACTTTGGACGCTCATGTTTTGTGTCGGATCCTCAGCTCTACACGAGGACTGATCTCAGCCTGCAGCGTACAGATTCCACCCTCTATAGCCATCCCTTGCCATCATGAAATGAACAAACTTAAAGGTATGTGTGCAGTATAAAGCGATAAACAATAACTAGTATAATATAATAATTTAAAAGTACAAGTTTTGAAGAATCTAACTAGATATACACATTTCATATTCATGAGCGTGTTTTGCATTTGTGGCACCTGAAAGCCAGTGAAACCTTGATTTCCTAGTCTGGACAGTGGACAAATCTATCCCAAATAGAGTATACTCCAAGTTTAAAAGCTGGTAGATCATTCTGTAGATGTTTTTGTATAATATTTACATATGGAAAAGTTTGAAGAATACCATTTTACAAATTTAACATTTCAAGATAAATTGAAATAAGACTATGTCTTGAACATGTTGAATTAATCAAGTACATGCTATGTATTTAAAAACATTGTAGACTTGTAAACAATCAAATATAAACTCCATAACATAACTCATCATAATAAAATTAATCTTAACACAGTACTTTGACATTGTCATATTAAATGTAAACCTCATAAAGCATGTTGTTTTAATATATAATCTTATTTCTTCAGTATCACTCACAGTTCTGGAACTGTCCTCATCACTAGAACTTGTCAGATCTGTGTAACTGTTCTAGGTTCGTTCAGAGTTGGTTCGAATTGATATGGCGCTACTCGACACTGTTCAGAACACAAAGTTAAAACAGACTCTGTTTCTGTTTCTCCGTATGCACTGGCCATGTTTATTAACATTCAACGCGCTGGCGTTGGCGGTTTGTTTGGCAACTATTACGTCACAGCACTTTTCCAAGCAGCAAATGTAAGAACTAAAACGTTCAAATTGCCGCTCGGAAAGGGCTCTTTTTGCACCAAGTTCTAGGTTTCATTTCTTAGCACATATGTTTCATAAAAAATGTGAACCAGCAAAATTAATGAGTATCAGTAGTTCTTTTGACTGGAAAGTTTTCTCCCAGACCATGTAAAAGCGTTACTATGTAAAAAACAAACTCATGTGAACTTGTTAAATCAAATGTTCACTTTGTAAAACATTTTCCTACACAACTTGACAAAGATGCTACACTAAGAAGTAATAAGATAGGCAGTAAAGAGAAACAATTACTGATGTATTATATATTTAACAACGGCTGGTATGGGTAGAGAATACGCCAGTAGAGGAGCGAACAACGATAACCGAAGAAGGTCGAAACGTTGTTCGCTCCCTCTACTAGTACTTTCTCTATCCATAACAACCGTTGTTAAATATATAATTTTCTCTCTACACGTCATCACGAATTACTGATGTATGTTTTCATTGGAGCATATAATCACACATCTATCCTGACAGAGGTACTATTAATTGTTATATGTATGTATTGGAATACATAAACACATATACGTATACCCTGACCGACGTAATGTTAATTGTTATATCTATGTATCAAAATCTATAAACACACATATATCTTCACTAAGGTAATATCAATTGTTATATGTTTGTATTGGAATACTTAAACATAAATATATCCTGACCGAGGTACTATTAGTTGTTATATGTATATATTGGAATCCATAAGCACACATTTTTCTTGACTAAGGTAATATTAATTGTTATATGTTTGTACTAGAATACAGAAACACATGTATACTAACCAAGGCATAGTTAATTGTTATATGTATATATTGGAATACATAAACACACATATATCTTGACCGAGGTACTGTTAATTGTTATATCTATATATTGGGTGTATAAACACACGTACATCTTGACTAAGGTAATATTAATTGTTACATGTATATATTGGAATCTATAAACACACGTATATCTTGACAGGAGTATTGATTGTCACATGTATGTATTTATTGGATTGTATAAATATCATATGTTTACAACTTGATTAATATTAATTAACTATACATACTTATTATACATATAAAGGACATATATTTATTTACTGGAGTAATATTTATCAGTTATATGTATTTATTTGAGTAATATTTATCAGTTATACTCATTTATTTGAGTAATATTTATCAGTTACATGTATTTATTGGGTAGTATTTATGAGTTATATTTAGTTATTCGAGTAACATTAATTAGTTATATGTATTGAATACAGTAATATAAACACCATGTTTTTACCTCAATAGTAATGTACATTAATTATTACCAAGTTCATGTTGATGGTGTGGTGTTTATTCTGTCACATTTCTTTAATGTTCTATAAGACACAGTGACACTGTATGTTAGTGTTCTAGTACACATAGTGACACTGTATGTTAGTGTTCTAGTACACATAGTGACACTGTATGTTACTGTTCTAGTACACATAGTGACACTGTATGTTACTGTTCTAGTACACACAGTGACACTGTATGTTACTGTTCTAGTACACATAGTGACACTGTATGGTAGTGTTCTTGTAGACATAGTGACACTGTATGTTAGTGTTCTTGTAGACATAGTGACACTGTATGTTACTGTTCCAGTACACATAGTGACACTGTATGGTAGTGTTCTAGTACACAAGTGACACTGTATGTTGAGTGTTCTTGTAGACATAGTGACACTGTATGTTAGTGTTCTTGCAGACATAGTGACACTGTATGGTTAGTGTTCTAGTAGACACAGTGACACTGTATGTTAAGTGTTCTTGTAGACATAGTGACACTGTATGTTAGTGTTCTTGTAGACATAGTGACACTGTATGTTAGTGTTCTTAGTAGACACAGTGACACTGTATGTTACTGTTCTTGTAGACATAGTGACACTGTATGTTAGTGTTCTTAGCAACACAGTGACACTGTATGGTAGTGTTCTAGCAGGTACCAGTGACACTGTATGTTAGTGTTCTAGTACACACAGTGACACTGTATGTTAGTGTTTCTAGTACACACAGTGACACTGTATGGTTAGTGTTCTAGTACACACAGTGACACTGTATGTTAGTGTTCTAGTACACACAGTGACACTGTATGTTAGTGTTCTAAGCAGCACACAGTGACACCGTATGTTAGTGTTCTAGTCTAGCACAGTGACACCTGTATGTTAGTGTTCTAGTACACACAGTGACACCTGTATGTTAGTGTTCTTGTAGACATAGTGACACTGTATGTTACTGTTCTAGCGGTACACATAGTGACACTGTATGGTAGTGTTCTAGTACACACAGTGACACTGTATGTTAGTGTTCTTGTAGACATGTTAGTGACACTGTATGTTAGTGTTCTTGTAGACATAGTGACACTGTATGTTAGTGTTCTAGTACACGGCAAGTGACACTGTATGTTGCAGACACAGTGTTCTGTTAGTGTAGGTACACAGTGACACTGTAATGTTAGTGTTTAGTTACACACAGTGACACCACACACACATGACACTGTATGTTAGTGTTCTAGTACACAGTGACACTGTGTATGTTACTGTTCTAGTGACATACAGTGACACTGTATGTTAGTGTTCTAGTACACACAGTGACACTGTTAATGTTAGTGTTCTGGTACTGATATAGTGACACTGTATGTTACTGTTTTAGTACACACAGTGACACTGTATGGTAGTGTTCTAGTACACACAGTGACACTGTATGTTAGTGTTCTAGCAACACACAGTGACACTGTATGTTAGTGTTCTAGCACACACAGTGACACTGTATGTTACTGTTCTAGTGCCCACAGTGACACTGTATGTTAGTGTTCTTGTAATAGTGACAGTACATTGTATGTTATGTTCTAGGCATTATATCGTTCACTGTAGTTCAGCACACAGTGACACTTGTATGTTAGTGTTCTAGCACAATCACAGTGACTACTGTATGTTAGTGTTCTAGTACACAGTGACGCACACGGTATGTTACTGTTCTAGTGCCCACAGTGACACTGTATGTTAGTGTTCTTGTAGACATAGTGACAACTGTATGTTAGTGTCCTTGTAGACTATAGTGACACTGTATT
>NC_134831.1:109893290-109932614 GCF_004210375.1 Tachypleus tridentatus
AAGTATGTCCTGAATTATTACTGTTCTCAATTTTACAGTTACGATCAAGGTGTTCTGATTTATTATTATTCTCAAGTTAACAGTTAGATCAAGTTGTCCTAATTTATTGTTGTTTTGGGTTAGTAGGTACGATGAAAGTGTCGTGCTTCATAATAAATTGACGAGCTGCTGTCGTTTTCATGATATGACAAGAATATGTGTATCACGTAAAACAAATGTGCTTTTCGTAGTCTTGAAGAAACTGTTTCGTCATTTCAGCACTATGATGGCAGGAGTATTTGTATTGTGCAAGTGTCTGCATCCCTTCAAATGAGAAGAAAAGCCGTTTTCAGTTTTGTCCGAAACATTTCGAGAGCCGCAATATACCTCAACAGCCAAATCTATAAAACTGGTGGAACAATGGATTTACAATGCTAAGTTAGATTGCCCTTCTTGGAGAGAGAAGATAGACCGAGAGCAGCAGGTTGCCGACCTCTAATATAATGTCTACTCTAGGTGAAGAAAATCGAGTTTTATAATATTATTGTTTAATAGCGGGTTTCATGATTAGAAGATAAGGCAAATGTTGTGACTGAAGTAGACAAGAGAAAGGAATAAGTTTTGGTTTGGACTTTATTTCAATCAATATTACTTTGTGTAAACACAAATATTTTAACTTGAAGGTATTGCAAATGTCATATTTTATGACAATTGTAATTTATTAGTAATGTTAACTTGACAAAGGTGTTTTTTGTGTCATGTTTATGTGTTTTATTTTAAGCAAAAAGCTGCAGAATATACTATCTGATCTGTCCTTAGCCCTGGGATTGAACCTTGAATATTAGAGTTTATGAGTCTCTCAACGCTACCAACGTAGATATGTTTAGTTGACGTTAAACACAAAACTACACAATGGACTATCGATGTTGTGTCCATCATAAAACTGTGCCTACCGCTGTGTCTACGGATTTATAACGCTAAAATCAGGGATTCGATTTCCCTCGGTGGCCTCAGCAGATAGCCCGATGTGGCTTTGCTATAAGAAAACACACGCACACACTCAAAGAAACCGGTGTGCCAGTGTGGAACACTACCGCCTTAGAAGGCGTGTGTTTTGATATTTGTTAATAATAGTAATAAATTTTGACATTAGGTTTGGAAGAAGTGAAGGGAAGGATTCACCAAAATGGCTTATTCTCTAAGATAATTAGCTAAAAAGAAATAGAACTTCAACTGTTTTTCTGAAACGTTTACAGCATAGATTATTTATTGTTGTTTATCACGTGCCACTTTACTGGTCGATCACAAATAACTAGTTGTAATGGTACCCCTTCTCCCTGTAGTGTACTAATGATGCCCTAGAGGGAGCTGCCTCTGTGAAGTCGACAGTTTTCCAATTACTGCTCTGATGATTTCTGCCCTTGGAAACTTAAACCTCCAAAGATAAAAAAAAACCATAGGATATGAACATTCACAATTCTTATGGTCACATTGCGGCAGACCTGTATCATAAGATTTAACCCAGCTCAGACTAGAATCAATGAGTACTATAGCTCGCAGATTATCAACAATAAATGATGCGTTTTTTATTAGGTTTGAAAGTGATAGTGCAGGCTCCATGCACCAGCCAGGCACGTGACGTCATCCTGCTTCTAATCTACGAGCTTCTCGCGACTGTAAATTGGATGAAACTGTCGATTCACTTAGTCCTAGGTATGGAAGAGTGTGGGGTAATGACAGTTTAATGTGTTGGTATTAAAATAGCAAGTTATAATTTTGAAAGGCGGTTAAACTAATTGCCATGCTTTAAGTATTAAAACAAAAAATATATCACTTAGAGTAATTATGAATGAAGTAAAGTTTAATCTGTAAGCGAATAAATTTTATGTCTAGTTCAACTATGATTTATGTTAGTATAAAAGTTTACTTTATTACCTTAAAGTTACTTTTATTTCAAACGTTTTTGTTATTTTATTTACTTTAATAATAGGGTTAGCTCAAGGTAAACGTTTCAGTGTCGGTATGGACAAGAACTAAAATTACTGCTCAGAAAACATTTCTTGTGTTGTAATAAGCTGGACAATAACGAACTGAAAAGTCTTAAACACGTAACACATTATATCATAAGTACTTAGTAGAGACACAAAACGTGCGGTCAAATTAGTGTCTTTGTTGCAAAATTATTTCTTTAAATACAGGATTTATAGAATAATACGAAATAATTCTAATCGCAAACACCAAATCATTTAAGTACGCTTGTCGTAAGCCTAATAAAAAAACGGACACAAGTTACAGTGTTAATTCATATCTTTACCGAATATAAGTCGTACTTAATAAAGGCTAAACTAATATTAAGTTAAGCCTTTATTAACCACATATTCGTAAAGTCCGTTTTTTTTTTGCTTTAGTGTAGTTAGGGTTAAACAACTTTACCATACTTAATATTATTATTTTGTTTATTTTGGAATTTCGCACAAAGCTACTCGAGGGCTATCTGTGCTCCATACTTAATAATATCGATAGATAAACATATTTTATTGTGTGTGCCCGGGCCATGTATGTATCATTTCTTATTTATTCCTTATACGTTTCCACATTTCTTGTAGGAGGAGCATTGATTGAGATCAGATCCCCATCTAATTTTATATCTAATTTCGTAAAACGTACCAAATCAGCATAACTTGACACAGTGACACAAAATGACGAAACTTGTCTACACACAACCAGTGTCATTTTGAAACTTGTTTAAACACAACCTATCATTACGAAACTTGTCTAGAGGCAACCTATCATTACGAAACGGCATGCATGGCCAAGCATGTTAAGGCGTGCAACTCGTAATATGAGGGTCGCGGGTTCGCATCCCCGTCGCGCCAAACATGCTCGCCCTTTCAGCCGTGGAGACGTTATAATGTGACGGTCAATCCCACTATTCGTTGGTAAAAGAGTAGCCCAAGAGTTGGCAGTGGGTGGTGATGACTAGCTGTCTTCCCTCTAGTCTTACACTGGTAAATTAGAAACGGCTAGCACAGATAGCCCTCGAGTAGCTTTGTGCGAAATTCAAAACCAACAAACAAATCATTACGAAACTTGTCTACACACAACTTGTGTCATTACGAAACTTGTCTACAGACATGTCATTCTTCATAACGTTACCTCGGTAGCTTCTACCACTAGCTTTAGATTCTCACGTGTTAGAAGATGTTGAACTTCGATTACTGCACCTGAAGTGCAAGTTTTGCAAATTTCTTTTGTGATAGTCTTGGGGTATAGAATTGATCCAATGGTCATAGTTTTCCAATTCCATTAAGCACTATGCGTATGCCCATCTTCAAAAATATACACATACTGTACTTACAATGTTTAGTTACAGCATTATGTACACATACTGTACATTACAATGTTTAGTTACAGCATTATGTACATACTGTACATTACAATGTTTTACACCCTATGTACACATACTGCACATTACAATGTTTAGTTACAGCATTATGTACACATACTGTACATTACAATGTTTAGTTACACCATTATGTACACATACTGTACATTACAATGTTTAGTTACAGCATTATGTTGCACATGCTGTACATTACAATGTTTAGTTACGCCATTATGTACACATACTGTACATTACAATGTTTAGTTACGGCATTATGTTGCACATACTGTGCCCTGATGTTTAGTTACGGCATTATGTACACATACTGTACATTACAATGTTTAGTTACACCATTATGTACACATACTGTACATTACAATGTTTAGTTACGGCATTATGTACACATACTGTACATTACAATGTTTAGTTACGCCATTATGTACACATGCCGTACATTACAATGTTTAGTTACGGCATTATGTGCACATGCACGCATTACAATGTTTAGTTACGGCATTATGTACGCATGCTGTACATTACAATGTTTAGTTACGCCATTATGTACACATGCTGTGCATTACTGATGTTTAGTTACAGCATTATGTACACATACTGTGCATTACAATGTTTAGTTACGCCATTATGTGCACATACTGTACGTCATTACAATGTTTAGTTACGGCATTATGTACACATACTGTGCCTGATGTTTTACGCCCTATGTTGCACATACTGGTACATTACAATGTTTAGTTACGGCGTTATGTGCACATGCTGTACATTACAATGTTTAGTTACAGCGTTATGTACACATACTGTACATTACTGATGTTTAGTTACAGCGTTATGTGCACATACTGTACCTGATGTTTTACGCCCTATGTGCACATACTGTGCATTACAATGTTTAGTTACAGCGTTATGTACACATACTGTACATTACAATGTTTAGTTACGGCGTTATGTACACATACTGTGCGTTACTGATGTTTAGTTACAGCATTAATGTACACATACTGTACGTTACTGATGTTTCACGCCCTATGTACAACATGCTGTGCCTTACATATTTTACGCCCTATGTAACACATACTGTACATTACAGTGTTTGGTTACAGGCATTATATACTGCATACTGTACGTTACAATGTTTAGTTACAGCATTATGTACACATACTGTACATTACTGATGTTTGGTTACAGCGTTAATGTACACATACTGTACTTGATGTTTTACGCCCTATGTTGCGCATGCTGTACGTTACTGATGTTTAGTTACGGCGTTATATACACATGCTGTACATTACAATGTTTAGGTTACGGCGTTATGTTGCACATACTGTACGTTACATGATGTTTAGTTACAGCATTATGTACACATGCTGTACATTACTGATGTTTTACGCCTATGTACACACATACTGTACGTTACAATGTTTTACGCCTAATGTTGCGCATGCTGTACGTTATGATGTTTTACGCCCTATGCACACATGCTGTACGTTACAATATTTTACGCCCTATGTTGCACATGCTGTGCGTTACAATGTTTAGTTACAGGCGTTATGTACACATACTGTGCATTACAATGTTTAGTTACGGCATTATGTGCACATGCTGTACATTATGATGTTTTACGCCCTATGTGCACATGCTGTACATTACTGATGTTTTACCAATGTACGCATACTGTACGTTACAATGTTTAGTTACAGCATCATGTACGCATACTGTTGCTTACAATGTTTAGTTACAGCATTATGTACGCACATATTGTGCGTTACTGATGTTTTACACGCCTATGTTGCACATGCTGTACATTACAGTGTTCAGTTACGGCATTATGTTGCACATGCTGTACATTACAATGTTTAGTTACAGCATTATGTGCACATGCTGTACATTACAATGTTTAGTTACAGCATTATGTGCGCATACTGTGCTTACAATGTTTAGTTACGGCATTATGTACACATATTGTGTGCATTATGTTTTACACCCTATGTTGCACATACTGTACATTACAATGTTTAGTTACAGCATTATGTACACATACTGTACATTACAATGTTTAGTTACAGCATTATGTGCACATACTGTACTTACAATGTTTAGTTACAGCATTATGTACACATATTGTACATTACAATGTTTTACACCCTATGTACACGTACTGTACATTACAATGTTTTACACCCTATGTACACATACTGTACATTACAATGTTTTACACCCTATGTACACGTACAATTACATACCCTTAATGGTGGTTCCTCCTACTTTCAATAATCAATATCTGATACTTGCATCTGTTTTACTTCCTTTATCTTCTACCATTGAATTTTTTCCAATTCTACTATAAACTTTTAATTGCATTAATATTGGACACGTAACACTGGTGATTGGTGCTGTATGACTGTACATTTAATGTGTTTGGAATCGAATTATCTGTAAATGAAGACCTTCAAACACTGGTCATACTATTTAGCTAAACCAGTCTTCTCCTGTGTTGTTCTAAATACTAACAGAAAGTTCACCAGAAACTATGAACATCTGTTGCTGTGTTTACATAACACGAATTTTAGTGTTGACTATGAGAAAAGTGACATGGAATGACCAAGTTGTGGACTAATTATACTTCAAATGAACGTCGGGTCTGAACGGACATTGAAATTAAGGTGCTGTTTCTTAAATTACTTGTAGCTATACCATTTCTTGTCGCTGTAGTTACTGCTAGATACAGATTACATCACGTGCTGTTTCTTAACTTACTTGTAGCTATACCATTTTTTTGTCGCTGTAATTACTGCTAGATACAGATTACATATCGTGTTGTTTCTTAACTTACTTGTAGCTATACCATTTTTTTGTCGCTGTAGTCACTGCTAGATACAGATTACATCACGTGTTGTTTCTTAACTTACTTGTAGCTATACCATTTCTTGTCGCTGTAGTTACTGCTAGATACAGATTACATCACGTGTTGTTTCTTAACTTACTTGTAGCTATACCATTTGTTATTGCTGTAGTTACTGCTAGATACAGATTACATCATGTGCTGTTTCTTAACTTACTTGTAGCTATACCATTTCTTGTCGCTGTAGTTACTGCTAGATACAGATTACATCACGTGCTGTTTCTTATCTTACTTGTAGCTATACCATTTCTTGTCGCTCTAGTTACTGCTAGATACAGATTACATCACGTGTTGTTTCTTAACTTGTAGTTATACCATTTCTTGTCGCTGTAGTTACTGCTAGATACAGATTACATATCGTCTTGTTTCTTAACTTACTTGTAGCTATACCATTCTTGTCGCTGTAGTTACTGCTAGATACAGATTACATCACGTGTTGTTTCTTAACTTACTTGTAGCTATACCATTTCTTGTCGCTGTAGTTACTGCTAGATACAGATTACATCACGTGTTGTTTCTTAACTTACTTGTAGCTATACCATTTTTTGTCGCTGTAGTTACTGCTAGATACAGATTACACCACGTGTTGTTTCTTAACTTACTTGTAGCTATACCATTTTTTGTCGCTGTAGTCACTGCTAGATACAGATTACATCACGTGTTGTTTCTTAACTTACTTGTAGCTATACCATTTCTTGTCGCTGTAGTTACTGCTAGATACAGATTACATCACGTGTTGTTTCTTAACTTGTAGCTATACCATTTCTTGTCGCTGTAGTTACTGCTAGATACAGATTACATCACGTGCTGTTTCTTATCTTACTTGTAGCTATACCATTTCTTGTAGCTGTAGTTACTGCTAGATACAGATTACATCAAGTGCTGTTTCTTATCTTACTTGTAGCTATACCATTTCTTGTCGCTGTAGTTACTGCTAGATACAGATTACATCACGTGCTGTTTCTTATCTTACTTGTAGCTATACCATTTCTTGTCGCTGTAGTTACTGCTAGATACAGATTACATCACGTGTTGTTTCTTAACTCACTTGTAGGTATACCATTTCTTGTCGCTGTAGTTACTGCTAGATACAGATTACATCACGTGTTGTTTTTTAACTTACTTGTAGCTATACCATTTCTTGTAGCTGCAGTTACTGCTAGATACAGATTACATCACGTGTTGTTTCTTAACTTGTAGCTATACCATTTCTTGTCGCTGTAGTTACTGCTAGATACAGATTACATCACGTTCTGTTTCTTAACTTACTTGTAGCTATACCATTTCTTGTCGCTGTAGTCACTGCTAGATACAGATTACATCACGTGTTGTTTCTTAACTTGTAGCTATACCATTTCTTGTCGCTGTAGTTACTGCTAGATACAGATTACATCGCGTGTTGTTTCTTAACTCACTTCTAGCTATACCATTTCTTGTAGCTGTAGTTACTGCTAGATACAGATTACATCGCGTGTTGTTTCTTAACTCACTTGTAGCTATACCATTTCTTGTCGCTGTAGTCACTGCTAGATACAGATTACATCACGTGTTGCTTCTTAACTTACTTGTAGCTATACCATTTTTTTGTCGCTGTAGTTACTGCTAGATACAGATTACACCACGTGTTGTTTCTTAACTTACTTGTAGCTATACCATTTTTTTGTCGCTGTAGTCACTGCTAGATACAGATTACATCACGTGTTGTTTCTTAACTTACTTGTAGCTATACCATTTCTTGTCGCTGTAGTTACTGCTAGATACAGATTACATCACGTGTTGTTTCTTAACTTGTAGCTATACCATTTCTTGTCGCTGTAGTTACTGCTAGATACAGATTACATCACGTGTTGTTTCTTAACTTGTAGCTATACCATTTCTTGTCGCTGTAGTTACTGCTAGATACAGATTACATCACGTGCTGTTTCTTATCTTACTTGTAGCTATACCATTTCTTGTCGCTGTAGTTACTGCTAGATACAGATTACATCACATGCTGTTTCTTATCTTACTTGTAGCTATACCATTTCTTGTCGCTGTAGTTACTGCTAGATACAGATTACATCACGTGTTGTTTCTTAACTCACTTGTAGGTATACCATTTCTTGTCGCTGTAGTTACTGCTAGATACAGATTACATCACGTGTTGTTTTTTAACTTACTTGTAGCTATACCATTTCTTGTAGCTGTAGTTACTGCTAGATACAGATTACATCACGTGTTGTTTCTTAACTTGTAGCTATACCATTTCTTGTCGCTGTAGTTACTGCTAGATACAGATTACATCACGTTCTGTTTCTTAACTTACTTGTAGCTATACCATTTCTTGTCGCTGTAGTCACTGCTAGATACAGATTACATCACGTGTTGTTTCTTAACTTGTAGCTATACCATTTCTTGTCGCTGTAGTTACTGCTAGATACAGATTACATCGCGTGTTGTTTCTTAACTCACTTCTAGCTATACCATTTCTTGTAGCTCTAGTTACTGCTAGATACAGATTACATCGCGTGTTGTTTCTTAACTCACTTGTAGCTATACCATTTCTTGTCGCTGTAGTCACTGCTAGATACAGATGACATCACGTGTTGTTTCTTAACTTGTAGCTATACCATTTTTTGTCGCTGTAATTACTGCTAGATACAGATTACATCACGTGTTGTTTCTTAACTTGTAGCTAAGATCCGATGGCTGGTTTCAGCGGTTGCACTTGACCACATTGTTCACCGTTCAAGAATACCTAATTGCAACTGTTCGCACCAGGCCACACTGGCACAACCTTACATTTGACGTGGTCACCATGGACGATCAAGTTAATTACTGCTTTAAAATCATCCTTAACAGAGATTCCCAGAATGAATTCGTTATCTATGATTTGGTGAGCGTAACAAAAGAAATAGCCATTTCTTGATATCCAGGGTTTGATTCTCTGGCACATTGTTATCTGGTATAAAGACGATAAAATGCGTTCCAGCCGATGATGTGGAAACTTATCTGAACTTGATGGTGGAAAATGAACTTTCAGTCTAACATTTTTACCACAGCTTTACGTGAGAGTAACAGTGGTCAGTGTTCAGTTTGTTTGTTTTTGTCATTCGGATTAAAGACCGCTGACTTAGAGTGTCGTTTTCATACTGGCTGTGGTTTGTTGGTATGTACTGCCAAAATGCCAGGATATATATGTAAAACATCTTACAATAAAAGGTTTGTATGTAGCTTTGTATTCAACTGCAAAATGTGCTCAGGATTGTAAGATGTTTCCTTAACTTAAGGATGGTACAGTTCCTAAGACGTTTTAATGACTTGATGCTAGTACAGTTTCTTATGTATTTCATGACTTCATGGTAGTGCAGTTCCTAAGGTTTTTTAACGGCTTGATTGTAGTGCAGTTCTTAAGGTGTTTTCATCACTTGATGGTGGTGAAGATCCTAAGGCATTTCATTACTTGATGGTGGTGCTCTTTTTAAAGTGTTTTCGTGATTTGATGGCAGTAGAGTTCCCTAGGTGTTTTATGACTTTTTGGTAGTGCAGTTTATAAGGTGTTTTCATGACATGGCTGTAGTGTAGTTCCTAATTTCAGATATACGTTGCTGGCCAAAACTTAAGGCCAATGAACATAAAGAAAAAATATGCATTTTGCATTGTTAAACTCAACCATTTATTTGAGAAGAGCTTCGAAAGATGAAAATAAGAAAAGGGAAAATAAAATATAAAACTTTTCTTGCATTTAATAGGGAAAATACTGACACGAAGCGTTTATCGGTAAACACGTAACGAAATTTAGTCATTTGTGTTCAAGCATTAGCATTGTCAACATCTCCCACTGATATCTCCTGTGTTACATTGGGTAAAAACATGGCAAAGGCTAAAAGTTGACAGAGTTTGAACGTGGCAGAATTGTCGAGCTGCAAAAGTATAGTCCCTCTCAACGTGCCATCGCTGGTGAGATTGGGCGTAGTAAAACTGCTATTGCAAAGTTCTTGAATGACCCTGAGGGATACGAAACGAGAATTTCAAGTGATCGATCCAAGAAAGTTTCGCCGGCATTGAGTAGGAGGATTCGACTTGTTGTCCGGCAAGACACCAGCCGAACCAGATTAAGGCCCTTACGGTCGCAGAATGCAGCTCAAGAACGACGGCATCTACGAGAGAAAGGCTTTAAAAACTGTTATCGTCTTCAAAGACCATGCCTCTTTCCACACCACGAAACAGCTAGGTTAAACTTTGCAGAGAAGCACCAAACATGGAACGTAGAAAAGTGGAAGAAGGTTTTGTTCTCTGATGAGAAGAAATTTAACCTGGATGGTCCAGATGGCTTCCAACGTTACTGGCACGATAAGGATATTACACCGGAGACATTTTCTACACGATAAGGTGGAGAAAGTCCTTCATGATCTAGAAAAACACTAGAAAAACGTTCGACTTAAGAAACCCAACGTTATCAGGTCTTGATTTAACCAGTCTGTCCTGTTATTTTACAACAATGCTGTGTTTAAAATACTGTTTCTTGTTTCAACCAGTCTCTCTTGTTACCTTAAAACAGTACCATGTTTAAAATATTGTTTGTTGTTTCAACCTATGTGTCTTGTTATCTTACAACAATGTTGTTTTAAGATTCTGTGTTTTGTTACAACCAGTATCTCCTGTTATGTTACAACAATGGTATGTTTGAAGTATTCTTTCTTCTTTCAACTACAGGTGTTTTGACTAAGTTAATAATGTGTAGTTAAGTAGGCAAATCTTACTAGTGCACCAATTGTAAACTGTAATTAACTGGTTTGACTAATAACAGTGAATAAGTATTAACATAATGACATAAATTAACAGTACATTAAGAGATAATTCATCAAAACGTCATTTTATTAACTAACTTGTTTTATTAAGGATAAGAATAATACACACAGTTGTTAAAGCAACTTATCAATATTAAAACATATGTTAGTAACCCGTCTCTCTTATTGCTAACACACTAGAAATAAGTAAAACTTAACGTCGTTAATAACACAATACTAGCTTATTTGTTGCACCACAACCTCACTCAGTTCATGGATCACATGCTTGAGACGAGGAAAATATAACTCCGTCTTCAGCTACAAAGGAAACTTCATCCACGACAGCAGATTTCCCCGAGGGTGGGGTTCGTCACATGGGGCGATTTTCTTTATTTGTTCCTCAGTCAACGCTTCATTCCAGACCTGCAGGTCCGTGAGCTCACCTTCCCAAGCAGCAGAACTCTCGAATCCTCCTCCGGGTTTGTCTTGCTCCTGACCGATGACAACTGTACCCCCTCCTAAGATCCGATGGCCTGGTTTCAATGGTTGCGTTTGACTACATTGTTCACCGTTCAAGAATATCTTATTGCTACCGTCCGCACCAGACCACACTGCACAAACGTGATACCAGTGGCCCAACCTTACACCTGAACATGACGAACTGACGTGGTCAGTATGGACGAATAGGTTAATTGCTGCTTTAAAATCATTCTTAACAGAGATTCCCAAAATAAATTCGTTATCCACGGATGGGTGAGCGTAAGAAAAGAAATAGCCAGTTCTTGATATCCAGGGTTTGATTCTCTGACACACTGTTATCTGGTCTAAAGACGGTAAACTTTGTTCCAGTCGAAGATGTGGAAACTTGTTTGAACTTGATGGTGGAAAATGAACTTTAAGTCGTTGTGTTGAAACCACTAGACTCGGTTGACCGAGGACAGCCACAGTGAAGACGGCGATTGATGGAAGCGTGATTTTCATGTTTTGTTGTTTCAACTGTACAACCAATTGGGGTTAAAGTGACTCTGACCTCAGCAGAGTTGAAAATATAACTTTCAAATATCTGATCACGTGAACAGATGACACACCAGTTTCTGTGAAGGGCACTTAACATTGCTTCTCCATATATGGTTTTAGGTGTTAGATGTCCCCTTATAAGGAAAGGAAACAAAGCGTTGTTGTTGTGTGATCGTTAAAGGAATATTTTGGTTTAATACAGAACACACTTTTAACTATGTTAATGAACATGTCTCACAGAACACACTGTGTGTTATTAACAGGAGTGATGTTCCACTTTCTTGGACTGTGATAATTCAAACTATTAACATTTTCAGTGGATGTAATGTACTGAATCCTTACTTCATGTATCAAATCTGAAAGCAGTCATTAAGAAACGCTTGACATATAAAATGGTATAAATATAAAATAACTGACTTATAACACCTCCATGTTTTATTGAGTTTCTTTCATTTTCTTAAAGTATTAAAACTTTATTTTATAAAAATACATTTGTAACTTGCATGAATTTTTTTTTTTAAATTTGACATACTGATAGAAGCTATAAAGGTACAGTTAGGGGGCTCATTTGATGTAAATATAAACCACATGAATAACATTTATTCAACACAAATGAACGTTTTCGCTCACGCCTTCTCCAAAAGTCACGCGAGCTGTCAGACTAAACATTTTTACCACAGCTTTAACGTGAGAGTAACAATGGACAGTTTTTGGTTTTTTTTTTGTCATTCGGATTAAAAACCGCTGTCTTAGTGTGTTATTTTCATACTGGCTGTGGTTTGTTGGTATGTACTGACAAAAAGGTCAGAATATCTAATGAAAAACGCCTTAGATATGAATAAAAGTTGTACCCAAAAATACGGATTGAGCGTGTGAAAGAATGAAATGAAATTTGACACCAAAGTAATAAGTAAGTTAAAGTGATTTGATAAGGACAAATATACATATATAAATATACTTACCAGTTTGGTCTTAAATTTGATTTCATTTCTCCAATTGCACACACTGAATATTTGTGTTTTGATCACATCTAAGGCGTTTTTGATTAGATATCTATTTCTCAGAATGTGGCGGAGATACTAAATTTTCCTTTGACCTACAAAGCTAGAAACTGGGTTTCGATGCCCATGGTGGGCAGAGCACAGATAGCTCATTGTGTAGCTTTGTATTCAACTGCAAAAATGTATTGAAGGTTGTGACATGTTTCCTTAACTCAAGGATGGTGCACTTCCTAAAGTGTTTTGATTACTTGATGGTTGTGGAGTTCCTAAAGTGTTTTGATGACTTGATAGGACTGCTTTTTGTAAAGTGTTTTCATGACTAGATAGGACTGCTGTTTGTAAAGTATTTTCATGACTAGATAGGACTGCTGTTTGTAAAGTGTTTTCATGACTAGATACTGACTGCTGTTTGTAAAGTGTTTTCATGACTAGATAGGACTGCTGTTTGTAAAGTGTTTTCATGACTAGATAGGACTGCTGTTTGTAAAGTATTTTCATGACTAGATAGGACTGCTGTTTCTAAAGTGTTTTCATGACTAGATACGACTGCTGTTTGTAAAGTGTTTTCATGACTAGATAGGACTGCATGACTAGATAGGACTGCTGTTTGTAAAGTGTTTTCATGACTAGATAGGACTCCTGTTTGTAAAGTGTTTTCATGACTAGATAGGACTGCTGTTTGTAAAGTGTTTTCATGACTAGATAGGACTGCTGTTTGTAAAGTGTTTTCATGACTAGATAGGACTGCTGTTTGTAAAGTGTTTTCATGACTAGATAGGACTGCTGTTTGTAAAGTGTTTTCATGACTAGATAGGACTGCTGTTTGTAAAGTGTTTTCATGACTAGATAGGACTGCTGTTTGTAAAGTGTTTTCATGACTAGATAGGACTCCTGTTTGTAAAGTGTTTTCATGACTAGATAGGACTGCTGTTTGTAAAGTGTTTTCATGACTAGATAGGACTGCTGTTTGTAAAGTGTTTTCATGACTAGATAGGACTGCTGTTTGTAAAGTGTTTTCATGACTAGATAGGACACCTGTTTGTAAAGTGTTTTCATGACTAGATAGGACTGCTGTTTGTAAAGTGTTTTCATGACTAGATAGGACTGCTGTTTGTAAAGTGTTTTCATGACTAGATAGGACTGCTGTTTGTAAAGTGTTTTCATGACTAGATAGGACTGCTGTTTGTAAAGTGTTTTCATGACTAGATAGGACTGCTGTTTGTAAAGTGTTTTCATGACTAGATAGGACTGCTGTTTGTAAAGTGTTTTCATGACTAGATAGGACTGCTGTTTGTAAAGTGTTTTCATGACTAGATAGGACTGCTGTTTGTAAAGTATTTTCATGACTAGATAGGACTGCTGTTTGTAAAGTGTTTTCATGACTAGATAGGACTAAAGTGTTTTCATGACTGCTGTTTTTGTAAAGTGTTTTCATGACTAGATAGGACTGCTGTTTGTAAAGTGTTTTCATGACTAGATAGGACTGCTTTTGTAAAGTAAAGTGTTTTCATGACTAGATAGGACTGCTGTTTGTAAAGTGTTTTCATGACTAGTAGGACTGCTGTTTGTAAAGTATTTTCATGACTAGATACGACTGCTGTTTCTAAAGTGTTTTCATGACTAGATAGGACTGCTTTTTGTAAAGTGTTTTCATGACTAGATAGGACTGCTGTTTGTAAAGTATTTTCATGACTAGATACGACTGCTGTTTCTAAAGTGTTTTCATGACTAGATAGGACTGCTTTTTGTAAAGTGTTTTCATGACTAGATAGGACTGCTGTTTGTAAAGTATTTTCATGACTAGATAGGACTGCTGTTTGTAAAGTGTTTTCATGACTAGATAGGACTGCTGTTTGTAAAGTATTTTCATGACTAGATAGGACTGCTGTTTGTAAAGTGTTTTCATGACTAGATACGACTGCTGTTTGTAAAGTGTTTTCATGACTAGATAGGACTGCTGTTTGTAAAGTGTTTTCATGACTAGATAGGACTGCTGTTTGTAAAGTGTTTTCATGACTAGATAGGACTGCTGTTTGTAAAGTATTTTCATGACTAGATAGGACTGCTGTTTGTAAAGTGTTTTCATGACTAGATAGGACTGCTGTTTGTAAAGTGTTTTCATGACTAGATAGGACTGCTGTTTGTAAAGTGTTTTCATGACTAGATAGGACTGCTGTTTGTAAAGTGTTTTCATGACTAGATAGGACTGCTGTTTGTAAAGTGTTTTCATGACTAGATAGGACTGCTGTTTGTAAAGTGTTTTCATGACTAGATAGGACTGCTGTTTGTAAAGTGTTTTCATGACTAGATAGGACTGCTGTTTGTAAAGTGTTTTCATGACTAGATAGGACTGCTGTTTGTAAAGTGTTTTCATGACTAGATAGGACTGCTGTTTGTAAAGTGTTTTCATGACTAGATAGGACTGCTGTTTGTAAAGTGTTTTCATGACTAGATAGGACTGCTGTTTGTAAAGGACATGACTAGATAGGACTGCTGTTTGTAAAGTTTTTCATGACTAGATAGGACTGCTGTTTGTAAAGTGTTTTCATGACTTTGCTGTTTGTAAAGTGTTTTCATGACTAGATAGGACTGCTGTTTGTAAAGTGTTTTCATGAAAGTGTTTTCATGACTAGATAGGACTGCTTTTGTAAAGTGTTTTCATGACTAGATAGGACTGCTGTTTGTAAAGTAGGACTGCTTTTGTAAAGTGTTTTCATGACTAGATAGGACTGCTGTTTGTAAAGTGTTTTCATGACTAGATAGGACTGCTGTTTGTAAAGTGTTTTCATGACTAGATAGACTGCTGTTTGTAAAGTGTTTTCACTGATAGGACTGCTGTTTGTAAAGTGTTTTCATGACTAGATAGGACTGCTGTTTGTAAAGTGTTTTCATGACTAGATAGGACTGCTGTTTGTAAAGTGTTTTCATGACTAGATAGGACTGCTGTTTGTAAAGTGTTTTCATGACTAGATAGGACTGCTGTTTGTAAAGTATTTTCATGACTAGATAGGACTGCTGTTTCTAAAGTCTTTTCATGACTAGATAGGACTGCTGTTTGTAAAGTGTTTTCATGACTAGATAGGACTGCTGTTTGTAAAGTGTTTTCATGACTACATAGGACTGCTGTTTGTAAAGCGTTTTCATGACTAGATAGGACTGCTGTTTCTAAGGTGTTTGAATGACTTGATGGTTGTGGAGTTCCTAAGGTGTTTGAATGACTTGATGGTTGTGGAGTTCCTAAGGTGTTTTAATGACTTGATGGTTGTGGAGTTCCTAAGGTGTTTTAATGATTTGATGGTTGTGGAGATCCTAAGGTGTTTTAATTACTTGATGGTTGTGGAGTTCCTAAAGTGTTTTGATGACTTGATGGTGTTGAAGTTTGTAAAGTGTTTTCATGACTAGATAGGACTGCTGTTTGTAAAGTGTTTTCATGACTAGATAGGACTGCTGTTTGTAAAGTGTTTTCATGACTAGATAGGACTGCTGTTTGTAAAGTGTTTTCATGACTAGATAGGACTGCTGTTTGTAAAGAAAGTGTTTTCATGACTAGATAGGACTGCTGTTTGTAAAGTGTTTTCATGACTAGATAGGACTGCTGTTTGTAAAGTGTTTTCATGACTAGATAGGACTGCTGTTTGTAAAGTGTTTTCATGACTGGCCAGCAGTGTATATCCCCATGATATTGAACTCCTACCAGAGGAAGGGCACTCACTCAGTCAGCCGTTTCCACCGTCGCAGAGTTTTTGAACCTAATGGCGAAATTAACTATTTCTTTTATAACGCGTTCACAGAAAAACTGAGCATATTCACCACTTCTCTCCTGGGTATTAGTGTATCAAGTGTTATTTATTTATTTCAACGGGAAATTTACGGTCGTCAGTTTGTGATACTCGAGAGGCCAACTGTAAAGTTACAACAGCTGAGTTCTATAAAACCTAGGCCTGTTGATCTTATCACACAGAAAGGATACCAAACATTTTACTGATGCAACATTGAAAGGTTACCAAACCATTATAGTGATGCAACGTTGAAAGAATACCAAACCTTTCTTAAGATATAGCGATCAAAGGATACCAAACTTGTCTACTGATGCAACATTCAAAGGATACCAAACCTTTCTACTGATGCAACATTGAAAGGATACCAAACCTTTCTAGTGATGCAACATTGAAAGGATATTAAAGTTTTTAGTGATGCACCGTTGAAAGAATACCAAACTTTATAGTGATGCAACGTTGAGAGGATACCAAACCTTTCTAGTGATGCAACGTTGAATGGATAGCAGATTTTTCTAGTAATGCAACATTGAAAATATACCAAACCTTTCTAGTGATGCAACGTTGAGAGTATACCAAACTTTATAGTGATGCAACGTTGAGAGGATACCAAACCTTTCTAGTGATGCAACGTTGAATGGATAGGAGACCTTTCTAGTAATGCAACATTGAAAATATACCAAACCTTTCTAGTGATGCAACGTTGAGAGGATACCAAACCTTTCTAGTGATGCAACGTTGAGAGGATACCAAACCTTTCTAGTGATGCAACGTTGAGAGGATACCAAACCTTTCTAGTGATGCAACATTGAGAGGATACCAAACCTTTCTAGTGATGCAACGTTGAGAGGATACCAAACCTTTCTAGTGATGCAACGTTGAGAGGATACCAAACCTTTCTAGTGATGCAACGTTGAGAGGATACCAAACCTTTTCACTGATGGAACGATGAAAGGATATCATATCTTTTGTAATGAAACGTTGAAAGGATACTGAACCTCTCTTGTGATACAACAGTGAAAGGACACCAAACCTTTCTACTAATGCAACTTTAAAACGATTCGAAACCTTTCTAGTGATACAACATTGAAAGGATACCATATCTTTCTACAGATGCAACATTAAAAGGATATCAACTTCTGTATTCGTGCAACATTGAAAGGATACCAAACATTTCTACTGACACAACATTGAAACATACCAAACATTTCTACTGACACAACATTGAAACATACTAAACATTTCTGCTGATGCAATGTTGATATTTGTTTTATTTGTCGGTTATTTATGTGACTTGTACATGCCAGCTGAATTTGTTAAGCATCATATAATTACTTACATTATATTCATGTTATTCTTACAAAATCAAAAGATTTATTATATGATCTTGTTTCTTTAGCAGTTGACCAGTTTCGAATTGCAAATCAATTTATTTTCTTTAAAAAACGTCTCGTGTCGAAACGGGATATTTTGATATTCACGGAACCATTCTTCAACAGTTAGAAATGTTATTATTGGAATTCATTACCCCGTGTTTTCCAGTTCCACCTTCTCAGCCTGTGTGAAGTTTGAGGCTTATCCAATATACATGCTGCTGTGTTATAACATGTCGGTTTCGAGAGTTGCGCGTGCGTACCATTTGTTGGGGTATTACGGGTATCTCGACTTGGAACTATGGTGTAGTTGCGATTCTTTCCTGAGGCAGGTATGAAACAGTATAGAACGTGGCTATTTTTCAAGTTATACTAGTTTTCATACTTTACGTTAGAAGTTTCAAAGTCAAGGGAAATTGATCGATAAATGACATCTTAATATAAAGAGACACATATTTCTAAGATTCAGTTGTAATAATAATTCTTATATTATTAATACTTTTGTTCTTGCAGAAGAAGAATGTTATTACTAGTGTCATAATCATGTCAGTAAGAGAATTAGAAATTGTTATTGTAATGATATAATTATAAAACCTGGCTTGTATCTAAAGCATCAGAAAGTTTTGTGAAGACTGTGGAAAAACGTTCGACTTAAGAAACCCAACGTTATCATTCTTGATTTAACCAGTCTGTCCTGTTATCTTACAACAATGCTGTGTTTAAAATACTGTTTCTTGTTTCAACCAATCTCTTCTGTTATCTTACAGCAATGCTATGTTAAAAATGCTGTTTCTCCTTTCAACCAGTCTCTCTTGTTATCTTACAACTGTACCATGTTTAAAATATTGTTTGTTGTTTCAACCTATGTGTCTTGTTATCTTACAACAATGATGTGTTTAAAATACTGTTTTTTGTTTCAACCAGTCTCTCCTGTTATCTTACAACAATGCTATGTTAAAAATGCTGTTTCTCCTTTCAACCAATCTCTCTTGTTATCTTACAACAATGTTGTGTTTAAGATTCTGTGTTTTGTTACAACCAGTATCTCCTGTTATGTTACAACAATGGTATGTTTGAAGTATTATTTCTTCTTTCAACTACAGGTGTTTTGACTAAGTTAATAATGTGTAGTTAAGTAGGCAAATCTTACTAGTGCACCAATTGTAAACAGTAATTAACTGGTTTGACTAATAACAGTGAATAAGTATTAACATAATGACATAAATTAACAGTACATTAAGAGATAATTCATCAAAACGTCATTTTATTAACTAACTTGTTTTATTAAGGATAAGAATAATACACACAGTTGTTAAAGCAACTTATCAATATTAAAACATATGTTAGTAACCCGTCTCTCTTATTGCTAACACACTAGAAATAAGTAAAACTTAACGTCGTTAATAACACAATACTAGCTTATTTGTTGCACCACAACCTCACTCAGTTCATGGATCACATGCTTGAGACGAGGAAAATATAACTCCGTCTTCAGCTACAAAAGGAAACTTCATCCACGACAGCAGATTTCCCCGAGGGTGGGGTTCGTCACATGGGGCGATTTTCTTTATTTGTTCCTCAGTCAACGCTTCATTCCAGACCTGCAGGTCCGTGAGCTCACCTTCCCAAGCAGCAGAACTCTCGAATCCTCCTCCGGGTTTGTCTTGCTCCTGACCGATGACAACTGTACCCCCTCCTAAGATCCGATGGCCTGGTTTCAATGGTTGCGTTTGACTACATTGTTCACCGTTCAAGAATATCTTATTGCTACCGTCCGCACCAGACCACACTGCACAAACGTGATACCAGTGGCCCAACCTTACACCTGAACATGACGAACTGACGTGGTCAGTATGGACGAATAGGTTAATTGCTGCTTTAAAATCATTCTTAACAGAGATTCCCAAAATAAATTCGTTATCCATGGATGGGTGAGCGTAAGAAAAGAAATAGCCAGTTCTTGATATCCAGGGTTTGATTCTCTGACACACTGTTATCTGGTCTAAAGACGGTAAACTTTGTTCCAGTCGAAGATGTGGAAACTTGTTTGAACTTGATGGTGGAAAATGAACTTTAAGTCGTTGTGTTGAAACCACTAGACTCGGTTGACCGAGGACAGCCACAGTGAAGACGGCGATTGATGGAAGCGTGATTTTCATGTTTTGTTGTTTCAACTGTACAACCAATTGGGGTTAAAGTGACTCTGACCTCAGCAGAGTTGAAAATATAACTTTCAAATATCTGATCACGTGAACAGATGACACACCAGTTTCTGTGAAGGGCACTTAACATTGCTTCTCCATATATGGTTTTAGGTGTTAGATGTCCCCTTATAAGGAAAGGAAACAAAGCGTTGTTGTTGTGTGATCGTTAAAGGAATATTTTGGTTTAATACAGAACACACTTTTAACTATGTTCATGAAGATGTCTCACAGAACACACTGTGTGTTATTAACAGGAGTGATGTTCCACTTTCTTGGACTGTGATAATTCAAACTATTAACATTTTCAGTGGATGTAATGTACTGAATCCTTACTTCATGTATCAAATCTGAAAGCAGTCATTAAGAAACGCTTGACATATAAAATGGTATAAATATAAAATAACTGACTTATAACACCTCCATGTTTTATTGAGTTTTTTTCATTTTCTTAAAGTATTAAAACTTTATTTTATAAAAATACATTTGTAACTTGCATGAATTTTTTTTTTTAAATTTGACATACTGATAGAAGCTATAAAGGTACAGTTAGGGGGCTCATTTGATGTAAATATAAACCACATGTATAACATTTATTCAACAAAAATGAACATTTTCGCTCACGCCTTCTCCAAAAGTCACGCGAGCTGTCAGACTAAACATTTTTACCACAGCTTTAACGTGAGAGTAACAATGGACAGTTTTTTGTGTTTTGTTTGTCATTCGGATTAAAAACCGCTGTCTTAGTGTGTTATTTTCATACTGGCTGTGGTTTGTTGGTATGTACTGACAAAAAGGTCAGAATATCTAATGAAAAACGCCTTAGATATGAATAAAAGTTGTACCCAAAAATACGGATTGAGCGTGTGAAAGAATGAAATGAAATTTGACACCAAAGTAATAAGTAAGTTAAAGTGATTTGATAAGGACAAATATACATATATAAATATACTTACCAGTTTGGTCTTAAATTTGATTTCATTTCTCCAGTTGCACACACTGAATATTTGTGTTTTGATCACATCTAAGGCGTTTTTTGAT
The DNA here is from genome assembly GCF_004210375.1 of Tachypleus tridentatus. Lineage (NCBI taxonomy): Eukaryota > Metazoa > Arthropoda > Merostomata > Xiphosura > Limulidae > Tachypleus > Tachypleus tridentatus. The sequence continues at coordinate 109,914,750 of NC_134831.1, forward strand.
TAGATACCTATTTCTCAGAATGTGGCGGAGATACTAAATTTTCCTTTGACCTACAAGGCTAGAAACTGGGTTTCGATGCCCATGGTGGGCAGAGCACAGATAGCTCATTGTGTAGCTTTGTATTCAACTGCAAAAATGTATTGAAGGTTGTGACATGTTTCCTTAACTTAAGGATGGTGCAGTTCCTAAAGTATTTTGATTACTTGATGGTTGTGGAGTTCCTAAAGTGTTTTAATTACTTGATGGTTGTGGAGTTCCTAAGGTGTTTTAATTACTTGATGGTTGTGGAGTTCCTAAAGTGTTTTGATGACTTGATGGTGTTGAAGTTTGTAAAGTGTTTTCATGACTAGATAGGACTGCTGTTTGTAAAGTGTTTTCATGACTGGCCAGCAGTGTATATCCCCATGATATTGAACTCCTACCAGAGGAAGGACACTCACTCAGTCAGCCGTTTCCACCGTCGCAGAGTTTTTGAACCTAATGGCGAAATTAACTATTTCTTTTATAACGCGTTCACAGAAAAACTGAGCATATTCACCACTTCTCTCCTGGAGTATTAGTGTATCAAGTGTTATTTATTTATTTCAACGGGAAATTTACGGTCGTCAGTTTGTGATACTCGAGAGGCCAACTGTAAAGTTACAACAGCTGAGTTCTATAAAACCTAGGCCTGTTGATCTTATCACACAGAAAGGATACCAAACATTTCTACTGATGCAACATTGAAAGGTTACCAAACCGTTATAGTGATGCAACGTTGAAAGAATACCAAACCTTTCTTGTGACACAGTGTTCAAAGGATACCAAACCTTTCTTCTGATGCAACATTGAAAGGATATTAAAGTTTTTAGTGATGCAGCGTTGAAAGAATACCAAGCTTTTCTAGTGATGCAACGTTGAATGGATAGCAGACCTTTCTAGTAATGCAACATTGAAAATATACCAAATCTTTCTAGTGATGCAACGTTGAGAGGATACCAAACCTTTCTAGTGATGCAACGTTGAGAGGATACCAAACCTTTCTAGTGATGCAACGTTGAGAGGATACCAAACCTTTTCACTGATGGAACGATGAAAGGATATCATACCTTTTGTAATGAAACGTTGAAAGGATACTCAACCTCTCTTGTGATACAACAGTGAAAGGACACCAAACCTTTCTACTGATGCAACTTTAAAACGATTCGAAACCTTTCTAGTGATACAACATTGAGAGGATACATACCTTTCTACAGATGCAACATTAAAAGGATATCAACTTCTGTATTCGTGCAACATTGAAACATACCAAACATTTCTACTGACACAACATTGAAACATACTAAACATTTCTGCTGATGCAATGTTGATATTTGTTTTATTTGTCGGTTATTTATGTGACTTGTACATGCCAGCTGAATTTGTTAAGCATCGTATAATTACTTACATTATATTCATGTTATTCTTACAAAATCAAAAGATTTATTATATGATCTTGTTTCTTTAGCAGTCGACCAGTTTCGAATTGCAAATCAATTTATTTTCTTTAAAAAACGTCTCGTTCCTATTTTGGTATGTATGTTAGCTGATGATACTGGAACAGAGGTAGTAATAAATATGTTCCTATTTTGGTATGTATGTTAGCTGATGATACTGGAACAGAGGCAGTAATAAATATGTTCCTATTTTGGTATGTATGTTAGCTGATGATACTGGAACAGAGGCAGTAATAAATATGGAATAGTTGATGTTCGAACAAATATTGTATTACAAACAGTGTGTTAACATTTTACTATAAAATCAAAACATGAATTCCACAAATGATTCAGAAGGACTTAAGAAGAATAAGTGAATGAAATTAAATACGAAGAAACAAAATTTACTCAAGTTAATGTGATGACACCCGATTACTAGTGAAGAATTACAAATACAAAATTTACTGAAGTTAATGTGATGAACACCCGATTACTAGTGAAGAATAACAAATACCCAAGTCTGACTGGCATAAAGAGTAGAATAAATGTGCGCATGTTACTAGCAGCTCATAAAACGTGAGTGCAGTTTGAGGTTCACACACACATATGGTGTTTGAATGTATGGGTGTAGATAGAGGTCCACACACCAACAACCTTACGTATGGTGTCTAAAGGCTTGGCTGTAGAGAGAGGTCCACACACCAACTATCTTACATATGGTGTTCGAAGGTATGACTGTAGATAGAGGTCCACACAAACAACCTTACGTATGGTGTTTGAAGGCATGGTCTGAAATAGCGGTCCACACACCGATAACTTTACGTATGGTGTCTAAAGGTTTGGCTGTAGAGAGAGGTCCACACACCAACAACCTTACGTATTTTACACCTTTTTACATATGGGTGTAAAACTGGATAGTACGTTATGTTTAATTTCAAATTTTAACAAAGATCCTGACCTCGATGACTTCAGAACTAGATACGGTCATATGAGGGTCTACAGATACCTGACTAAGGTGAAAGACTAAATGCAAGGTTCCTGGTGCTGGGTGAAACATTGCTATGTTTTCAGTTGATTTATTTACGTTTTTAGAGAGTCATCTCTACAAGCTAAAGCTGGAGGGTTCTTCCGTCATTCGTTAAGTATCCGAAAACTAGTTAAGGAGAATTCTGATTGGTCAGTTGCACGTTAACACTTCACTAATATCAATGAATTTACAAAGCATGTCTGGGCTTGTTATAATAGTAATCCATCCATAACTCAAGAAGAAATTGTCAGTGATACCGATTTCTGGCTCTAATCCTCATTTTGTTAATGAATGTTCAACAGAAATTTATATTCATACAGAGTTTGTAAAATTAAAGAGCTAGTATAAAGTTTTCAGAGGAAATTATCCAGGTTCATCTGTTCTCCAATCTAGAAGTGTTCGTAGGTTGCTCAGGAAGATTTATTTAGCAATATTTACTGTAAATTAACAAAATGATTCATGCAGCAAAATACAGTTAACGAAATAGTGATACATGAACGTTTTGGTATCAGATTCGGTTCAAAAACATGGACAGATGGAACAAAGTAGAAGGAGTGAAGAGCTATTGTCAGTAAGTTGTTAGTTATTAGTTGTTTTTTCGGTTCAAAAACATGGACAGATGGAACAAAGTAAAAGGATTGAAGAGCTATTGTCAGTAAGTTGTTAGTTATTAGTTGTTTTTCGGTTCAAAAACATGGACAGATGGAACAAAGTAGAAGGAGTGAAGAGCTATTGTCAGTAAGTTGTTAGTTATTAGTTGTTTTTCGGTTCAAAAACATGGACAGATGGAACAAAGTAGAAGGATTGAAGAGCTATTGTCAGTAAGTTGTTAGTTATTAGTTGTTTTCGGTTCAAAACATGGACAGATGGAACAAAGTAGAAGGAGTGAAGAGCTATTGTCAGTAAGTTACTAGTTATTAGTTGTTTTCGGTTCAAAAACATGGACAGATGGAACAAAGTAGAAGGATTGAAGAGCTATTGTCAGTAAGTTGTTAGTTATTAGTTGTTTTTTCGGTTCAAAAACATGGACAGATGGAACAAAGTAGAAGGAGTGAAAGAGCTATTGTCAGTAAGTTGTTAGTTATTAGTTGTTTTTTTTCGGTTCAAAACATGGACAGATGGAACAAAGTAGAAGGAGTGAAGAGCTATTGTCAGTAAGTTGTTAGTTATTAGTTGTTTTTTTCGGTTCAAAAAACATTGACAGATGGAACAAAGTAGAAGGATTGAAAAGCTATTGTCAGTAAGTTGTTGAATTATTAGTTGTTTTTCGGTTCAAAACATGGACAGATGGAACAAAGTAGAAAGGATTGAAACTATTGTCAGTAAGTTGTTAGTTATTAGTTGTTTTTCGGTTCAAAACATGGACAGATGGAACAAAGTAAAAGGATTGAAACTATTGTCAGTAAGTTGCTAGTTATTAGTTGTTTTTCGGTTCAAAAACATGGACAGATGGAACAAAGTAGAAGGAGTGAAAGAGCTATTGTCAGTAAGTTGTTAGTTATTAGTTGTTTTCGGTTCAAAACATGGACAGATGGAACAAAGTAGAAGGAGTGAAGAAACTATTGTCAGTAAGTTGTTAGTTATTAGTTGTTTTTTCGGTTCAAAAACATGGACAGATGGAACAAAGTAGAAGGAGTGAAAGAGCTATTGTCAGTAAGTTGCTAGTTATTAGTTGTTTTTCGGTTCAAAACATGGACAGATGGAACAAAGTAGAAGGATTGAAGAGCTATTGTCAGTAAGTTGTTAGTTATTAGTTGTTTTCGGTTCAAAAACATGGACAGATGGAACAAAGTAGAAGGAGTGAAAAGCTATTGTCAGTAAGTTGTTATTTATTAGTTGTTTTTTTCGGTTCAAAACATTGACAGATGGAACAAAGTAGAAGGATTGAAAAGCTATTGTCAGTAAGTTGTTAGTTATTAGTTGTTTTTCGGTTCAAAACATGGACAGATGGAACAAAGTAGAAGGATTGAAGAGCTATTGTCAGTAAGTTGTTAGTTATTAGTTGTTTTTTCGGTTCAAAAACATGGACAGATGGAACAAAGTAGAAGGAGTAAAGAGCTATTGTCAGTAAGTTGTTAGTTGCAGCAAGAAGATCTGTGCAATTTGTTAATTAACGTTTATTTAGCTGAAATTATTAGAACGTTTGATGTATTTTCGTCTAGGAAACACCACGCGATGGTTCATCACATGAGATGGTCGAGAGGCACATGCGATGACAGAGCAAAGTCCACTGTAAGATATTGATGGTACTTTAGGGGTTCCAAAAACGTTTATATTAAGATTTTACTAAATATCTGAAAAGAAAGATAGGAAGGAAATAATCATTCAAACGATGAATTATCTGGAGAACAGAAATACAAAACGATGGATAATCTGGAGAACAGAAATACAAAACGATGGATTATCTGGAGAACAGATATACAAAACGATGGATAATCTGGAGAACAGGTATACAAAACGATGGATTATCTGGAGAAAAGATATACAAAACGATGGATTATCTGGAGAACAGATATACAGAAAAAGCTTTGTAGAGCATTAACACTTGAAGAACTGTCAACACAACCCTCTGAGGGTGTAAATACTTTAGATACTTGTTGGATTCTAATAATATGAATACGTCAGGACTGGCATAAAGAATTATTTAATTTCAAGATTTTAAATTGGTCAGAAATAACATTGTATTCTAAGATTACAGATGGTTTTAAAGTGACGTAGAAACTTCATGTAATGTAAGTCGATGGTATAATGCAATATAATTACAGACACAAGCATATAAAGCTAGAAACTCATTTCATTTATTGGACGTTTGTGGAAATATCTTCATGTTAGGCTTTGAAACAATAAACAACTACTTTAGAAAAGTCATTACTTTAAGTTATGAAACAATGAACAACTTTTCTGGAAAAATCATTACGTTAAGCCATATAACAATAAACAACTACTTTAGAAAAGTCATCACTTTAAGTTATGAAACAATGAACAACTCTATATGCAAAAACGGCTCGTTTGGGCTGAGAAAACACTTTTACATAGAAGAGCGAACAACTTTATATGCAAAAACGGCTCGTTTGGGCTGAAAACACTTTACATAGAAGAGCGAACAACGTTTCGACCTTCTTCGGTCATCGTCAGGTTCACAAAAGAAAGAGGTGGCTAACCCAACTATAGAAATTCCCAGTAACCAGTTAGCAACCCTCATAGAATTCACCACGATAAAGAGAAACTTCATGTTCAACAACCAAAACTATATACAAACAAATGGCCTAAGCATGGGCAACCCAGTAGCACCAGTTCTAGCCAATATTTTTATGACACAAGTTGAAACACAAGCAATTAACACAGCATTACATCCACCACTATACTGGTACAGATATGTAGCTGACACGGTTGCGGGATTCAAATCTACAGAACACATACTTAATTTTTTCAATCACATTAACTCTATACATTCCAACATCAACTTCACATGTGAACAGGAAGAAAACAATCAAATATCATTTCTTAACCTCAAAATTACAAGAACTGATACACAATTTCAAACAGAAATCCACCGAAAAATCACCCATACTGGTCTATACATTCCTTGGGACTCAGCACATGAAACAAAACAAAAACTCAACATACTAAGAAACCAAATAAACACAGCCATAAAACTATGCTCACCAGATAAAATTAACGATGAATTAGACAAAATAAAACAATACTTCACCAACATCTATAAGTTTCCTCCACAAACCGTAGAAAACATTATACGCACACACCTAGACAGAAAGCAAAATCAACCAACTAAAGTAAGTACAGCTCACGAATCAAAAAACCACGAAACCATATACTGCTGTATACCATATATTCCTGACATCAGCAAACAAATAACCAACATTTGGCAAAAATTAGTAACAAAATATGACATTCCAATTAATACCAAATTTATTCAAAAACCCGGCACAAAACTGAGGTCTATACTATGTAAAAACTACACTGACAAACACCACACCAACATTATTTATAAAATACAATGTGATAACTGCCACGACTTCTATATTGGAGAAACAAGTAGAAAAATGGAAACCAGATTCAAAGAACATAAAAAGTCACCTTCACACGTTTTCGAACACTGCAAGTCAAATAAACACAACATAACCATAGAAAACACTCAAATACTAAATACAGAAACAAACATAAACAAACGTAAAATTAAAGAAGCCTTACTTATACAACAACTTAAACCCAAAATAAACCAATATAAATGAACGCCTTTATACCTATATTAATAAAATAAAATAAATAAAATTATATATTCAAACATCTAATACCGCCCTCTACATTTTGACACACAGTTACACAACCCCTTTCAGACATGTGGTCGGCTTCCGGTCAGTTACCTCTTTCTTTGTGAACCTGACGATGACCGAAGAAGGTCGAAACGTTGTTCGCTCTTCTATGTAAAAGTGTTTTCTCAGCCCAAACGAGCCGTTTTTGCATATAAATTTCTCAACAAGTGGGTTTCTCGTCATCACTGATTAATGAACAACTCCTTTAGAAAAGTCATTACGTTAGGCTATAAAACAATCAACAACTACATTATTGTTATAGTTCTAGCCAGCAGGGTGTGTGTATGCTGTCGTACATTATTGTTGTAGTTCTAGTCAGCAGGGTGTTAGTGTGGTACATTACTGTTGTAGTTCTAGCCTGCAGGATGTGTGTGTGTGCTGTCGTACATTACTGATGTAGTTCAAGCCAGCAGGGTGTGATGTGATGTCGTACATTACTGTTGTAGTTCTAGCCAGCAGGGTGTGTATGTGCTGTCGTACATTACTGATGTAGTTCAAGCCAGCAGGGTGTGATATGATGTCGTACATTACTGTTGTAGTTCTAGCCAGCAGGGTGTGTATGTGCTGTCGTACATTACTGTTGTAGTTCTAGCCAGCATGGTGTTAGTATGTGCTGTCGTACATTACTGTTGTAGTTCTGGCCAGCAGGGTGTGTATGTGCTGTCGTACTTTACTGTTGTAGTTCTAGTCAGCATGGTGTTAGTGTGTGCTGTCATACATTACTGTTGTAGTTCTAGCCAGCAGGGTGTTAGTGTGTGCTGTCGTACATTACTGTTGTAGTTCTAGCCAGCATGGTGTTAGTATGTGCTGTCGTACATTACTGTGGTAGTTCTGGCCAGCATGTTGTGTGTGTGCTGTCGTACAATACTGTTGTAGTTCTAGTCAGCAGGGTGTGTATGTGCTGTCGTACATTACTGTTGTAGTTCTGGCCAGCAGGGTGTGTGTGTGCTGTCGTACGCTACTGTTGTAGTTCTAGCCAGCAGGGTGTGTATGTGCTGTCGTACATTACTGTTGTAGTTCTAGCCAGCAGGGTGTTAGTGTATGCTTTCGTACATTACTGTTATAATTCTAGCTAGCAGGGTGCTAATTTGTGCTGTCGTACATTACTGTTATAGTTTTAGCCAGCAGAATGTTAATGTGTGCTGTCGTACATTACTGTTGTAGCTCTGGCCAGCAGGGTGTTAGTGTGTGCTGTCGTACATTACTGTTGTAGTTCTAGCCAGCAGGGTAGGTGTGTGTGTGCTTTCGTACATTACTGTTGTAGTTCTAGTCAGCAGGGTGTTAGTGTGTGCTGTCATACATTACTCTTGTAGTTCTGGCCGGCAGTGTGTTAGTCTGTGCTGTCGTACATTACTGTTGTAGTTCTAGTCAGCAGGGTGCGTGTGTGTGCTTTCGTACATTACTGTTGTAGTTCTAGTCAGCAGGGTGTTAGTGTGTGCTGTCATACATTACTCTTGTAGTTCTGGCCGGCAGTGTGTTAGTCTGTGCTGTCGTACAATACTGTTGTAGTTCTAGCCAGCATGGTGTTTGTATGTGCTGTCGTATTTTACTGTTGTAGTTCTTGCCAGCAGGTTGTGTATGTGCTGTCGTACAATACTGTTGTAGTTCTAGCCAGCATGGTGTTTGTATGTGCTGTCCTATTTTACTGTTGTAGTTCTTGCCAGCAGGGTGTGTATGTCCTGTCGTACATTACTGTTGTTCTTCTAGTCAGCAGGGTGTGTATGTGCTGTTGTATATTACTGTTGTAGTTCTAGCCAGCAGGGTGTTAGTGTGTGCTGTCGTACATTACTGTTGTAGTTCTAGCCAGCAGGGTGTTAGTGTGTGCTGTCGTACATTACTGTTGTAGTTCTAGCCAGCAGGGTGTTAGTATGTGATGTCGTACATTACTGTTGTAGTTCTAGCCAGCAGGATGTTAGTGTGTGCTGTCGTACATTACTGTTCTAGTTCTAGCCAGCAGGGTGTTAGTGTGTGCTGTGATACATTACTGTTCTAGTTCTAGCCAGCAGGGAGTTAGTGTTTGCTGTTTACATTACTGTTCTAGTTCTAGCCAGCAGGGAGTTAGTGTGTAGTGTCGTACATTACTGTTGTAGTTCTAGCCAGCAGGGTGTTAGTGTGTGCTGTCGTACATTACTGTTGTAGTTCTTGCCAGCAGGGTGTGTATGTGCTGTCGTACATTACTGTTATAGTTTTAGCCAGCAGAATGTTAATGTGTGCTGTCGTACATTACTGTTGTAGCTCTGGCCAGCAGGGTGTTAGTGTGTGCTGTCGTACATTACTGTTGTAGTTCTAGCCAGCAGGGTGCGTGTGTGTGCTTTCGTACATTACTGTTGTAGTTCTAGTCAGCAGGGTGTTAGTGTGTGCTGTCATACATTACTCTTGTAGTTCTGGCCGGCAGTGTGTTAGTCTGTGCTGTCGTACATTACTGTTGTAGTTCTAGTCAGCAGGGTGCGTGTGTGTGCTTTCGTACATTACTGTTGTAGTTCTAGTCAGCAGGGTGTTAGTGTGTGCTGTCATACATTACTGTTGTAGTTCTGGCCGGCAGTGTGTTAGTATGTGCTGTCGTACATTACTGTTGTAGTTCTAGCTAGCTGGGTTTGTGTGTGCTGTCGTACATTACTGTTGTAGTACTAGTCAGCAGGGTGTTAGTGTGTGCTGTCGTACATTACTGTGGTAGTTCTTGCCAGCAGGTTGTGTATGTGCTGTCGTGCATTACTGTTGTAGATCTAGTCAGCAGGGTGTGTGTGTGCTGTCGTACATTAATGTTGTAGTTCTAGTCAGCAGGGTGTTAGTGTGTGCAGTCGTACATTACTATGGTAGTTCTGGCCAGCATGACGTGAATGTGTTGTCGTACATTACTGTTGTAGTTCTAGCCACCAGGGTGTGTGTATGCTGTCGTACATTACTGTTATAGTTCTAGCTAGCAGGGTGCTAATGTGTGCTGTCGTACATTACTGTTATAGTTTTAGCCAGCAGGATGTTAATGTGTGCTGTCGTACATTACAGTTGTAACTCTGGCCAGCAGGGTGTTAGTGTGTGCTGTCGTACATTACTGTTGTAGTTCTAGCCAGCAGGATGCGTGTGTGAGCTTTCGTACATTACTGTTGTAGTTCTAGCCAGCAGGGCGTGTATGTGCTGTCGTACATTACTGTTGTAGTTCTAGTCAGCAGGGTGTTAGTGTGTGCTGTCGTATTTTACTGTTGTAGTTCTTGCCAGCAGGTTGTGTATGTCCTGTCGTACATTTTTGTTGTTCTTCTAGTCAGTAGGGTGTGTATGTGCTGTTGTACATTACTGTTGTAGTTCTAGCCAGCAGGGTATTAGTGTGTGCTGTCGTGCATTACTGTTGTAGTTCTAGCCATCAGGGTGTGTGTGTGTGCTGTCGTACATTACTGTTGTAGTTCTAGCCACCAGGGTGTGTGTATGCTGTCGTACATTACTGTTATAGTTCTAGCTAGCAGGGTGCTAATGTGTGCTGTCGTACATTACTGTTATAGTTTTAGCCAGCAGGATGTTAATGTGTGCTGTCGAACATTACTGTTTTAGCTCTGGCCAGCAGGGTAGTTAGTGTGTGCTGTCGTACATTACTGTTGTAGTTCTAGCCAGCAGGGTGCGTGTGTGAGCTTTCGTACATTACTGTTGTAGTTCTAGTCAGCAGGGTGTTAGTGTGTGCTGTCATACATTACTGTTGTAGTTCTAGCCAGCAGGGGTGTGTATGTGCTGTCGTACATTACTGTTGTAGTTCTAGCCAGCAGGGTGTTAGTGTGTGCTGTCGTACAATACTGTTCTAGTTCTGACCAGCAGGGTGTGTATGTGCTGTCGTACTTTACTGTTGTAGTTTTAGCCAGCAGGGTGTGTGTATGCTGTCGTACATTATTGTTGTAGTTCTAGTCAGCAGGGTGTTAGTGTGGTACATTACTGTTGTAGTTCTAGCCTGCAGGATGTGTGTGTGCGCTGTCGTACATTACTGATGTAGTTCAAGCCAGCAGGGGTGTGATGTGATGTCGTACATTACTGTTGTAGTTCTAGCCAGCAGGGTGTGTGTATGTGCTGTCGTACATTACTGTTGTAGTTCAAGCCAGCAGGGTGTGATATGATGTCGTACATTACTGTTGTAGTTCTAGCCAGCAGGGTGTGTGTGCTGTCGTACATTACTGTTGTAGTTCCAGCCAGCATGGTGTTAGTATGTGCTGTCGTACATTACTGTTGTAGTTCTAGCCAGCAGGGTGTGTATGTGCTGTCGTACTTTACTGTTGTAGTTCTGGCCAGCAGGGGTGTGTATGTGCTGTCGTTACTTTACTGTTGTAGTTCTAGTCAGCATGGTGGTTAGTGTGTGCTGTCATACATTACTGTTGTAGTTCTAGCCAGCAGGGGTGTTAGTGTGTGCTGTCGTACATTACTGTTGTAGTTCTAGCCAGCATGGTGTTAGTATGTGCTGTCGTACATTACTGTGTGTAGTTCTGGCCAGCAGGTGTGTGTGTGTGCTGTCGTACATTACTGTTGTAGCTCTAGTCAGCAGGGTGTGTATGTGCTGTCGTACATTACTGTTGTAGTTCTAGCCAGCAGGGTGTGTGTGTGTGCTGTCGTACATTACTGTTGTAGTTCTAGCCAGCAGGGTGTGTATGTGCTGTCGTACATTACTGTTGTAGTTCTAGTCAGCAGGGTGTTAGTGTATGCTTTCGTACATTACTGTTGTAATTCTAGCTAGCAGGGTGCTAATGTGTGCTGTCGTACATTACTGTTATAGTTTTAGCCAGCAGGATGTTAATGTGTGCTGTCGTACATTACTGTTGTAGCTCTGGCCAGCAGGGTGTTAGTGTGTGCTGTCGTACATTACTGTTGTAGTTCTAGCCAGCAGGGTGCGTGTGTGTGTGCTTTCGTACATTACTGTTGTAGTTCTAGTCAGCAGGGTGTTAGTGTGTGCTGTCATACATTACTGTTGTAGTTCTGGCCGGCAGTGTGTTAGTCTGTGCTGTCGTACATTACTGTTGTACTTCTAGTCAGCAGGGTGATAGTCTGTGCTGTCGTACATTACTGTTGTAGTTCTAGCCAGCATGGTGTTTGTATGTGCTGTCCTATTTTACTGTTGTAGTTCTTGCCAGCAGGTTGTGTATGTGCTGTCGTACAATACTGTTGTAGTTCTAGCCAGCATGGTGTTTGTATGTGCTGTCGTACTTTACTGTTGTAGTTCTAGCCAGCAGGGTGTGTATGTCCTGTCGTACATTACTGTTGTTCTTCTAGTCAGCAGGGTGTGTATGTGCTGTCGTACATTACTGTTGTAGTTCTAGCCAGCAGGGTGTTAGTGTGTGCTGTCGTACATTACTGTTGTAGTTCTAGCCAGCAGGGTGTTAGTGTGTGATGTCGTACATTACTGTTGTAGTTCTAGCCAGCAGGATGTTAGTGTGTGCTGTCGTACATTACTGTTCTAGTTCTAGCCAGCAGGGTGTTAGTGTGTGCTGTGTACATTACTGTTCTAGTTCTAGCCAGCAGGGAGTTAGTGTTTGCTGTTTACATTACTGTTCTAGTTCTAGCCAGCAGGGAGTTAGTGTGTAGTGTCGTACATTACTGTTGTAGTTCTAGCCAGCAGGGTGTTAGTGTGTGCTGTCGTACATTAATGTTGTAGTTCTTGCCAGCAGGGTGTGTATGTGCTGTCGTACATTACTGTTATAGTTTTAGCCAGCAGAATGTTAATGTGTGCTGTCGTACATTACTGTTGTAGCTCTAGCCAGCAGGGTGTTAGTGTGTGCTGTCGTACATTACTGTTGTAGTTCTAGCCAGCAGGGTGTGTGTGCTGTGCTTTCGTATCATTACTGTTGTAGTTCTAGTCAGCAGGTTGTTAGTGTGTGCTGTCATACATTACTCTTGTAGTAGTTCAGGCCAGCAGGTGTGTTAGTCTGTGCTGTCGTACATTACTGTTGTAGTTCTGAGTCAGCAGGGTGTTTGTATGTGCTGTCGTATTTTACTGTTGTAGTTCTAGCCAGCAGGGTGCGTGTGTCTGCTGTCGTACATTACTGTTGTAGTTCTAGTCAGCAGGGTGTTAGTGTGTGCTGTCATACATTACTGTTGTAGTTCTAGCCAGCATGGTGTTAGTATGTGCTGTCGTACATTACTGTTGTAGTTCTAGCTAGCAGGGTTTGTGTGTGCTGTCGTACATTACTGTTGTAGTTCTAGTCAGCAGGGTGTTAGTGTGTGCTGTCGTACATTACTGTTGTAGTTCTTGCCAGCAGGTTGTGTATGTGCTGTCGTGCATTACTGTTGTAGTTCTAGTCAGCAGGGTGTGTGTGTGCTGTCGTACATTACTGTTGTAGTTCTAGTCAGCAGGGGTGTTTGTGCAGTCGTACATTACTGTGGTAGTTCTGGCCAGCATGACGTGAATGTGTTGTCGTTACATTACTGTTGTAGTTCTAGCCACCAGGGTGTGTGTATGCTGTCGTACATTACTGTTATAGTTCTAGCTAGCAGGGTGCTAATGTGTGCTGTCGTACATTACTGTTATAGTTTTAGCCAGCAGGATGTTAATGTGTGCTGTCGTACATTACTGTTGTAGTTCTGGCCAGCAGGGTGTTAGTGTGTGCTGTCGTACATTACTGTTGTAGTTCTAGCCAGCAGGGTGCGTGTGTGAGCTGTCGTACATTACTGTTGTAGTTCTAGCCAGCAGGGCGTGTATGTGCTGTCGTACATTACTGTTGTAGTTCTAGTCAGCAGGGTGTTGTGTGTGCTGTCGTATTTTACTGTTGTAGTTCTTGCCAGCAGGTTGTGTATGTGCTGTCGTACATTTTGTTGTTCTTCTAGTCAGCAGGGTGTGTATGTGCTGTCGTACATTACTGTTGTAGTTCTAGCCAGCAGGGTATTAGTGTGTGCTGTCGTACATTACTGTTGTAGTTCTAGCCAGCAGGGTGTGTGTGTGTGCTGTCGTACATTACTGTTGTAGTTCTAGTCAGCAGGGTGTGTGTATGCTGTCGTACATTACTGTTGTAGTTCTAGCTGTAGCAGGGTGCTAATGTGTGCTGTCGTACATTACTGTTATAGTTTTAGCCAGCAGGATGTTAATGTGTGCTGTCGTACATTACTGTTGTAGCTCTGGCCAGCAGGGTGTTAGTGTGTGCTGTCGTACATTACTGTTGTAGTTCTAGCCAGCAGGGTGCGTGTGTGAGCTTTCGTACATTACTGTTGTAGTTCTAATCAGCAGGGTGTTAGTGTGTGCTGTCATACATTACTGTTGTAGTTCTAGCCAGCAGGGTGTTAGTGTGTGCTGTCGTACATTACTGTTCTAGTTCTGACCAGCAGGGTGTGTATGTGCTGTCGTACTTTACTGTTGTAGTTCTAGCCAGCAGGGTGTGTATGTGCTGTCGTACATTACTGTTGTTCTTCTAGTGAGCAGGGTGTGTATGTGCTGTCGTACATTACTGTTGTAGTTCTAGCCAGCAGGGTGTGTGTGTGTGCTGTCGTACATTATTGTTGTAGTTCTTGACAGCAGGGAATGTATGTGCTGTCATACATTACTGTTGTAGTTCTAGTCAGCAGGAGGTGTGTGCGTGCTGTCGTACATTAATGTTGTAGTTCTCTCCAGCAGGTTGTTAGTGTGTGTGTGTGCTGTCGTACGGTACTGTTGTAGTTCTAGTCAGAAGGGTGTTAGTGTGTGCTGTCGTACATTACTGTTGTAGTTCTAGTCAGCAGGATGTTAGTGTGTGCTGTCGTACATTACTGTTGTAGTTCTAGCCAGCAGGGTGTAAGTTTGTGCTGTCGTACATTACTTTTATAGTTCTAGCTAGCAGGGTGTTAGTGTGTGCTGTCGTACATTATTGTTATAGTTTTAGCCAGCAGGGTGTTAGTGTGTGCTGTCGTACATTACTGTTGTAGTTCATGTCAGCAGGATGTTAATGTGAGCTGTCGTACATTACTGTTGTAGCTCTGGCCAGCAGGGTGTTAGTGTGTGCTTTCGTACATTACTGTTGTAGTTCTAGTCAGCAGGGTGTTAGTGTGTGCTGTCATACATTACTGTTGTAGTTCTAGCCAGCAGGGTTATAGTGTGTGCTGTCGTACATTACTGTTGTTAGTTCTAGCCAGCAGGGTGTTAGTGTGCTGCTGTCATACATTACTGTTGTAGTTCTAGCCAGCAGGGTGTAGTGTGTGCTGTCGTACATTACTGTTGTAGTTCTAGCCAGCAGGGTGTTAGTGTGTGTGTGCACCTGGTACATTACTGTTGTAGTTCTAGCAGCAGGGGTGTTAGTGTTTGCTGTCGTACATTACTGTTGTAGTTCTAGCCAGCAGGGTGTTAGTGTGTGTGTCGTACATTACTGTTGTAGTTCTAGCCAGCAGGGGTGTTAGTGTGTGCTGTCGTACATTACTGTTGTAGTTCTAGCCAGCAGGGGTGTGTATGTGCTTGTCGTACATTACTGTTGTAGTTCTAGCCAGCAGGGGTGTTTGGTGTGCTGTCGTACATTACTGTTGTAGTTCTGGCCAGCAGGGTGTGTATGTGCTGTCGTACATTACTGTTGTAGTTCTAGTCACCAGGGTGTGTGTATGCTTTCGTACATTACTGTTATAGTTCTTGCTAGCAGGGTGTTAATGTGTGCTGTCGTACATTACTGTTGTAGTTTTAGCCAGCAGGGTGTTAGTATGTGTGCTGTCGTACATTACTGTTGTAGTTCATAGCCCGGCAGCAGGGTGTTAGTGTGTGCTGTCGTACATTACTGTTGTAGTTCTGGCCAGCAGGGTGTTAGTGTGTGCTGTCATACATTACTCTTGTAGTTCTGACCGGCAGTGTGTTAGTCTGTGCTGTCGTACATTACTGTTGTAGTTCTAGTCAGCAGGGTGTTTGTATGTGCTGTCGTATTTTACTGTTGTAGTTCTAGCCAGCAGTGTGCGTGTGTCTGCTGTCGTACATTACTGTTGTAGTTTTAGTCAGCAGGGTGTTAGTGTGTGCTGTCATACATTACTGTTGTAGTTCTAGCCAACATGGTGTTAGTATGTGCTGTCGTACATTACTGTTGTAGTTCTAGCTAGTAGGGTTTGTGTGTGCTGTCGTACATTACTGTTGTAGTTCTAGTCAGCAGGGTGTTAGTGTGTGCTGTCGTACATTACTGTGGTAGTTCTTGCCAGCAGGTTGTGTATATGCTGTCGTGCATTACTGTTGTAGTTCCAGTCAGCAGGGGTGTGTGTGTGCTGTCGTACATTACTGTTGTAGTTCCAGTCAGCAGGGTGTTAGTGTGTGCTGTCGTACATTACTATGGTAGTTCTGGCCAGCATGACGTGAATGTGTTGTCATTACATTACTGTTGTAGTTCCAGCCAGCAGGGTGTGTTTATGCTGTCGAACATTACTGTTATAGTTCTTACTAGCAGGGTGCTAATGTGTGCTGTCGTACATTACTGTTATAGTTTTAACTAGCAGGGTGTTAATGTTGTGCTGTCGTACATTACTGTTGTAGTTCTGGCCAGCAGGGTTGTTAGTGTGTGCTGTCGTACATTACTGTTGTAGTTCTAGCCAGCAGGGGTGCGTGTGTGAGCTTTCGTACATTACTGTTGTAGTTCTAGCCAGCAGGGTGTGTATTATGTGCTGTCATTACAATACTGTTGTAGTTCTAGCCAGCATGGCGTTGTTTGTATGTGCTGTCGCCACATTTTTACTGTTGTAGTTCTTGCCAGCAGGTTGTGTATGTTGCTGTCAGTACATTACTCTTTTGTAGTTCTAGCCAGCATGGTGTTTTTGTGTGTGCTGTCGTACTTTACTGTTTGTAGTTCTAGCCAGCAGGGTGTGTGTATACTCTGTCGTACATTTTTGTTGTTCTTCTAGTCAGCAGGGTGTGTATGTGCTGTCGTACATTACTGTTGTAGTTCTAGCCAGCAGGGTGTTAGAGTGTGCTGTCGTACATTACTGTTGTAGTTCTAGCCAGCAGGGTGTGTGTGTGTGCTGTCGTACATTACTGTTGTAGTTCTAGTTCTAGCGGAAGTGTTAGGTAATTGTGTGCTGTTATACATTACTGTTGTAGTTCTAGCCAGCAGGGTGTGTTGTGTGTGCTGTCATTTTTATTACATTACTGCCAGTTCTAGTTCTCAGCTTGGGGTGTTAGTGTGTGCTGTCGTACATTACTGTTGTAGTTCTAGCCAGCAGGGGTGTTGGTGTGTGCTGTCGTACATTACTGTTGTAGTTCTAGCCAGCAGGGTGTTGGTGTGTGCTGTTGTACATTACTGTTGTAGTTCTATAGTCAGCAGGGTCATTGTCGTAGTGTAGTTCTAGTGCAGGGTGTTGAGTGTGTGCTACATTACTGTTGTAGTTCTAGCCAGCAGGGTTTGTGTGTGCTGTCGTACATTACTGTTGTAGTTCTAGCCAGCAGGTTGTGTATGCTGTCGTACATTACAGTTGTAGTTCTAGTCAGCAGGGAGTGTGTGTGCTGTCGTACATTACTATTGTAGTTCTAGTCAGCAGGGTCTTAGTGTGTGCGGTCGTTTACATTACTGTGGTAGTTCTAGCCAGCATGGCGTGAATGTGTTGTCGTACATTACTGTTGTAGTTCTAGCCAGCAGGGTGTGTGTATGCTGTCGTACATTACTGTTATAGTTCTGCCTCAGGGGGGTTGTAATGTGTGCTGTCGTACATTACTGTTGTAGTTCTAGCCAGCAGGGGATGTTAATAGTAATGCTTTGTCGAACTTATTACTATTTGTAGTTCTAGCCCAGCAGGGTGTTGTGTGCTGCTGTCGTTACATTACTGTTATAGTTCTAGCTATGGTGGGGTGTGTGTGTGAGCTTTCGTACATTACTGGTAGCAGTTCTGGCAAGCCAGCCGGAAAGAGTGTGTATGTGTTGCTGTCGTACATTACTGTTGTAGTTCTAGCCAGCAGGGGTTATTGGTGTGCTGTCGTTACAATACTGTTGTAGTTCTGACCAGCAGGGTGTGTAGTATGCTGTGTTACATTACTGTTGTAGTTCTAGCCAGCAGGGGTGTGTATTGTGCTGTCGTACATTACTGATGTTCTTCTAGCCAGCAGGGTGTTGTATGTGCTGTCGATACATTACTGTTGTAGTTCTAGCAAGCATGGTGTTTGTATGTGCTG